>NW_027422308.1:0-183293 GCF_037893015.1 Macrotis lagotis
CAAAGCATGGCAAGGCAAGTGTAACAACAGGCACGGCACGGCAAGGGGAAACAAGGCTAAGGCACGACAACGCAAGGCTAGGCAATGCACGGAAGGCAAGCAAAGAGTAACGGAACGCAAGGAAGGCAAGGGAAAGCAAGGCAAGGCAAGGTGAACGGAAGGAACGGCACGGCAAGGGGAAACAAGGCTAAGGCACGGCAACGCACGGCTAGGCAATGCAGGGCAAGGGAAGGAAATGGTAACGCAAGGCAAGGCAAGGTTTGGGGAGGCAAGGCTAATGCACGACAACGCAAGGCTAGGCAGTGCACGGCTAGGCAAGGAAAGAGTAACGGAAGGAAAGGAAGGCAAGGTAAAGCAAGGCAAGGCAAGTGTAACAAAAGGCAAGGCACGGCAAGGGGAAACAAGGCTAAGGAACGCCAACGCACGGCTAGGCAATGCACGGCCAGGCAAGGAAAGGGTAACGCAAGGCAAGGCACGGTAAGGCAAGACAAGGCTAATGCAAGACAACGCACGGCTAGGCAATGCACGGCAAGGCAAGGAAAGGGTAACGCAAGGCAAGGCACGGTCAGGAGAGGCAAGGCTAATGCACGACAACGCAAGGCTAGGCAATGCACGGAAGGCAAGCAAAGAGTAACGGAAGGCAAGGAAGGCAAGGGAAAGCAGGGGAAGGCAAGGGTAACGGAAGGAACGGCACGGTAAGGGGAAACAAGGCTAAGGCACGACAACGCAGGGCTAGGCAATGCACGGCAAGGGAAGGAAAGGGTAACGCAAGGCAAGGCACGGTCAGGCGAGGCAAGGCTAATGCACGACAACGCAAGGCTAGGCAGTGCACGGCTAGGCAAGGAAAGAGTAACGGAAGGAAAGGAAGGCAAGGCAAAGCAAGGCAAGGCAAGTGTAACAAAAGGCACGGCAAGGCAAGGGGAAACAAGGCTAAGGCACGGCAACGCAAGGCTAAGCAATGCACAGCCAGGGAAGGAAAGGGTAACGCAAGGCAAGGCACGGTAAGGCAAGGCGAGGCTAATGCACGACAACGCACGGCTAGGCAATGCACGGCAAGGCAAGGAAAGGGTAACGCAAGGCAAGGCACGGTCAGGCGAGGCAAGGCTAAGGCACGACAACGCAAGGCTTGGCAATTCACGAAAGGCAAGCAAAGAGTAACGGAAGGCAAGGAAGGCAAGGGAAAGCGAGGGAAGGCAAGGGTAACGGAAGGAAGACACGGCAAGAGGAAACAAGGCTAAGGCACGACAACGCACGGTTAGGCAATGCACGGCAAGGCAAGGAAAGGGTAACGCAAGGCAAGGCACGGTCAGGCGAGGCAAGGGTAATGCACGACAACGCAAGGCTACGCAGTGCACGGCTAGGCAAGGAAAGAGTAACGGAAGGAAAGGAAGGCAAGGCAAAGCAAGGCAAGGCAAGTGTAACAAAAGGCACGGCAAGGCAAGGGGAAACAAGGCTAAGGCACGGCAACGCAAGGCTAAGCAATGCAAAGCCAGGGAAGGAAAGGGTAACGCAAGGCAAGGCACGGTAAGGCAAGGCGATGCTAATGCACGACAACGCACGGCTAGGCAATGCACGGCAAGGCAAGGAAAGGGTAACGCAAGGCAAGGCACGGTCAGGCGAGGCAAGGGTAAGGCACGACAACGCAACGCTAGGTAATGCACGGAAGGCAAGAAAAGAGTAACGGAAGGCAAGGAATGCAAGGCAAACAAGGCAACGCAAGCAAGGCTATGGCAAGGTGAAAAAAGGCTAAGGCAGGACATCGCAAGGCTAGGCAATGCACGGAAGGCAAGCAAAGAGTAAAGGAATGGAAGGGAGGCAAGGCAAAGCAAGGCAAAGCAAGCAAGGCTATTTCAAGGTGAAACAAGGCCAAGGCACCATAACGCACGGCTAGGCAATGCACGGCCAGCCAAAGAAAAGGTAACGCAAGTCAAGGCACTGTGAGGCAAGGCAAGGGTAATGCACGTAGCGCAAGGCTAGGCAATGCACGGAAGACAAACAAAGAGTAACGGAAGGCAAGGAAGGCAAGGGAAACCAAGGCAAGGCAAGGGTAACGGAAGGAACGGCACGGCAAGGGAAAACAAGGCTAAGGCACGAAAACGCACCGCTAGGCAATGCACGGCAAGGCAAGGAAAGGGTAACGCCAGGCAAGGCACGGTCAGGCAAGGCAAGGCTAAGGCATGACAACGCAAGGCTAGGCAATGCACGGCTAGGCAAGGAAAGAGTAACGGAAGGAAAGGAAGGCAAGGCAAAGCATGGCAAGGCAAGTGTAACAACAGGCACGGCACGGCAAGGGGAAACAAGGCTAAGGCACGACAACGCAAGGCTAGGCAATGCACGGAAGGCAAGCAAAGAGTAACGGAAGGCAAGGAATGCAAAGGAAAGCAGGGGAAGGCAAGGGTAACGAAAAGAACGGCACGGTAAGGGGAAACAAGGCTAAGGCACGACAACACAGGGCTAGGCAATGCAGGGCAAGGCAAGGAAAGGGTAACGCAAGGCAAGGCACGGTTTGGGGAGGCAAGGCTAATGCACGACAACGCAAGGCTAGGCAATGCACGGAAGGCAAGCAAAGAGTAACGGAAGGCAAGGAATGCAACGGAAAGCAGGGGAAGGCAAGGGTAACGAAACGAACGGCACGGTAAGGGGAAACAACGCTAAGGCACGACAACACAGGGCTAGGCAATGGAGGGCAAGGCAAGGAAAGTGTAACGCAAGGCAAGGCACGGTTTGGGGAAACAAGGCTAAGGCACGGCAACGCAGGGCTAGGCAATGCACGGCAAGGCAAGGAAAAGGTAACGCAAGGCAAGGCACTGTCAGGCGAGGCAAAGCTAATGCACGACATCGCAAGGCTAGGCAGTGCACGGCTAGGCAAGGAAAGAGTAACGGAAGGAAAGGAAGGCAAGGCAAAGCATGGCAAGGCAAGTGTAACAACAGGCACGGCACGGCAAGGGGAAACAAGGCTAAGGCACGACAACGCAAGGCTAGGCAATGCACGGAAGGCAAGCAAAGAGTAACGGAACGCAAGGAAGGCAAGGGAAAGCAAGGCAAGGCAAGGTGAACGGAAGGAACGGCACGGCAAGGGGAAACAAGGCTAAGGCACGGCAACGCACGGCTAGGCAAAGGGCAAGGGAAGGAAATGGAAACGCAAGGCAAGGCAAGGTTTGGGGAGGCAAGGCTAATGCACGACAACGCAAGGCTAGGCAGTGCACGGCTAGGCAAGGAAAGAGTAACGGAAGGAAAGGAAGGCAAGGTAAAGCAAGGCAAGGCAAGTGTAACAAAAGGCAAGGCACGGCAAGGGGAAACAAGGCTAAGGAACGGCAACGCACGGCTAGGCAATGCACGGCCAATCAAGGAAAGGGTAACGCAAGGCAAGGCACGGTGAGGCAAGGCAAGGCTAATGCAAGACAACGCACGGCTAGGCAATGCACGGCAAGGCAAGGAAAGGGTAACGCAAGGCAAGGCACGGTCAGGAGAGGCAAGGCTAATGCACGACAACGCAAGGCTAGGCAATGCACGGAAGGCAAGCAAAGAGTAACGGAAGGCAAGGAAGGCAAGGGAAAGCAGGGGAAGGCAAGGGTAACGGAAGGAACGGCACGGTAAGGGGAAACAAGGCTAAGGCACGACAACGCAGGGCTAGGCAATGCACGGCAAGGGAAGGAAAGGGTAACGCAAGGCAAGGCACGGTCAGGCGAGGCAAGGGTAATGCACGACAACGCAAGGCTACGCAGTGCACGGCTAGGCAACGAAAGAGTAACGGATGGAAAGGAAGGCAAGGCAAAGCAAGGCAAGGCAAGTGTAACAAAAGGCACGGCAAGGCAAGGGGAAACAAGGCTAAGGCACGGCAACGCAAGGCTAAGCAATGCACAGCCAGGGAAGGAAAGGGTAACGCAAGGCAAGGCACGGTAAGGCAAGGCGAGGCTAATGCACGACAACGCACGGCTAGGCAATGCACGGCAAGGCAAGGAAAGGGTAACGCAAGGCAAGGCACGGTCAGGCGAGGCAAGGCTAAGGCACGACAACGCAAGGCTTGGCAATTCACGAAAGGCAAGCAAAGAGTAACGGAAGGCAAGGAAGGCAAGGGAAAGCAGGGGAAGGCAAGGGTAACGGAAGGAAAGGCACGGTAAGAGGAAACAAGGCTAAGGCACGACAACGCAGGGCTAGGCAATGCACGGCAAGGCAAGGAAAGGGTAACGCAAGGCAAGGCACGGTCAGGCGAGGCAAGGGTAATGCACGACAACGCAAGGCTACGCAGTGCACGGCTAGGCAACGAAAGAGTAACGGAAGGTAAGGAAGTCAAGGCAAAGCAAGGCAAGGCAAGTGTAACAAAAGGCACGGCAAGGCAAGGGGAAACAAGGCTAAGGCACGGCAACGCAAGGCTAAGCAATGCAAAGCCAGGGAAGGAAAGGGTAACGCAAGGCAAGGCACGGTAAGGCAAGGCGAGGCTAATGCACGACAACGCACGGCTAGGCAATGCACGGCAAGGCAAGGAAAGGGTAACGCAAGGCAAGGCACGGTTAGGCGAGGCAAGGGTAAGGCAAGACAACGCAAGGCTAGGCAATGCACGGAAGGCAAGCAAAGAGTAACGGAAGGCAAGGAATGCAAGGCAAACAAGGCAACGCAAGCAAGGCTATGGCAAGGTGAAAAAAGGCTAAGGCAGGACATCGCAAGGCTAGGCAATGCACGGAAGGCAAGCAAAGAGTAAAGGAATGGAAGGGAGGCAAGGCAAAGCAAGGCAAAGCAAGCAAGGCTATGGCAAGGTGAAACAAGGCCAAGGCACCACAACGCACGGCTAGGCAATGCACGGCCAGCCAAAGAAAAGGTAACGCAAGTCAAGGCACTGTGAGGCAAGGCAAGGGTAATGCACGATAGCGCAAGGCTAGGCAATGCACGGAAGACAAAGAGTAAAGGAAGGCAAGGAAGGCAAGGGAAACCAAGGCAAGGCAAGGGTAACGGAAGGAACGGCACGGCAAGGGAAAACAAGGCTAAGGCACGAAAACGCACGGCTAGGCAATGCACGGCAAGGCAAGGAAAGGGTAACGCCAGGCAAGGCACGGTCAGGCAAGGCAAGGCTAATGCACGGCAAGGCAAGGAAAGGGTAACGCAAGGCATGGCACTGTCAGGCGAGGCAAGGCTAAGGCACGACAACGCAAGGCTAGGCAATGCACGGAAGGAAAGCAAAGAGTAACGGAAGGCAAGGAAAGTAAGGGAAAGCAAGGCAAGGCAAGGGTAACGGAAGGAACGGCACGGTAAGGGGAAACAAGGCTAAGGCACGACAACACAGGGCTAGGCAATGCAGGGCAAGGCAAGTAAAGGGTAACGCAAGGCAAGGCACGGTTTGGGGAGGCAAGGCTAATGCACTACAACGCAAGGCTAGGCAATGCACGGAAGGCAAGCAAAGAGTAACGGAAGGCAAGGAATGCAAGGCAAAGCAAGGCAACGCAAGCAAGGCTATGGCAAGGTGAAAAAAGGCTAAGGCACGACCACGCAAGGCTAGGCAATGCACGGAAGGGAAGCAAAGAGTAACGGAAGCCAAGGAAGGCAAGGCAAAGCAAGGCAACGCAAGCAAGGCTATGGCAAGGTGAAAAAAGGCTAAGACACGACAGCGCAAGGCTAGGCAATGCACGGAAGGCAAGCAAAGAGTAACGGAAGGCAAGGAATGCAAAGGAAAGCAGGGGAAGGCAAGGGTAACGGAAGGAACGGCACGGTAAGGGGAAACAACGCTAAGGCACGACAACACAGGGCTAAGCAATGCAGGGCAAGGCAAGGAAAGGGTAACGCAAGGCAAGGCACGGTTTGGGGAGGTAAGGCTAATGCACGACAACGCAAGGCTAGGCAATGCACGGAAGGCAAGCAAAGAGTAACGGAAGGCAAGGAAGGCAAGGGAAACCAAGGCAAGGCAAGGGAAACGGAAGGAACGGCTCGGCAAGGGGAAACAAGGCTAAGGCACGGCAACGCAGGGCTAGGCAATGCACGGCAAGGCAAGGAAAGGGTAACGCAAGGCAAGGCACTGTCAGGCGAGGCAAAGCTAATGCACGACATCGCAAGGCTAGGCAGTGCACGGCAAGGGAAGGAAAGAGTAACGGAAGGAAAGGAAGGCAAGGCAAAGAATGGCAAGGCAAGTGTAACAACAGGCACGGCACGGCAAGGTGAAACAAGGCTAAGGCACGACAACGCAAGGCTAGGCAATGCACGGAAGGCAAGCAAAGAGTAACGGAAGGCAAGGAATGCAAAGGAAAGCAGGGGAAGGCAAGGGTAACGAAAGGAACGGCACGGTAAGGGGAAACAAGGCTAAGGCACGACAACAGAGGGCTAGGCAATGCAGGGCAAGGCAAGGAAAGGGTAACGCAAGGCAAGGCACGGTTTGGGGAGGCAAGGCTAATGCACGACAACGCAAGGCTAGGCAATGCACGGAAGGCAAGCAAAGAGTAACGGAAGGCAAGGAAGGCAAGGGAAAGCAAGGCAAGGCAAGGGTAACGGAAGGAACGGCACGGCAAGGGGAAAAAAGGCTAAGGCACGGCAACGCACGGCTAGGCAATGTACGGCAAGGCAAGGAAAGGGTAACGCAAGGCAAGGCACGGTGAGGCTAGGCAAGGCTGATGCACGACAACGCACGGCTAGGCAATGCACGGCAAGGCAAAGAAAGGGTAACGCAAGGCAAGGCACGGTCAGGCGAGGCAAGGCTTAGGCACGACAACGCAAGGCTAGGCAATTCACGAAAGGCAAGCAAAGAGTAACGGAAGGCAAGGAAGGCAAGGGAAAGCAGGGGAAGGCAAGGGTAACGGAAGGAACCGCACGGTAAGAGGAAACAAGGCTAAGGCACGACAACGCAGGGCTAGGCAATGCACGGCAAGGCAAGGAAAGGGTAACGCAAGGCAAGGCACGGTCAGGCGAGGCAAGGGTAATGCACGACAACGCAAGGCTACGCAGTGCACGGCTAGGCAAGGAAAGAGTAACGGAAGGAAAGGAAGGCAAGGCAAAGCAAGGCAAGGCAAGTGTAACAAAAGGCACGGCAAGGCAAGGGGAAACAAGGCTAAGGCACGGCAACGCACGGCTAGGCAATGCACGGCAAGGCAAGGAAAGGGTAACGCAAGGCAAGGCACGGTCAGGCAAGGCAAGGCTAATGCCCGACAAGGCAAGGCTAGGCAGTGCACAGCAAGGCAAGGAAAGGGTAACGCAAGGCAAGGCACGGTCAGGCGAGGCAAGGCTAATGCACGACAACGCAAGGCTAGGCAATGCACGGAAGGCAAGCAAAGAGTAACGGAAGGCAAGGAAGGCAAGGGAAACCAAGGCAAGGCAAGGGTAACGGAAGGAACGGCTCGGCAAGGGGAAACAAGGCTAAGGCACGGCAACGCAGGGCTAGGCAATGCACGGCAAGGCAAGGAAAGGGTAACGCAAGGCAAGGCACTGTCAGGCGAGGCAAAGCTAATGCACGACATCGCAAGGCTAGGCAGTGCACGGCTAGGCAAGGAAAGAGTAACGGAAGGAAAGGAAGGCAAGGCAAAGAATGGCAAGGCAAGTGTAACAACAGGCACGGCACGGCAAGGGGAAACAAGGCTAAGGCACGACAACGCAAGGCTAGGCAATGCACGGAAGGCAAGCAAAGAGTAACGGAAGGCAAGGAATGCAAAGGAAAGCAGGGGAAGGCAAGGGTAACGAAAGGAACGGCACGGTAAGGGGAAACAAGGCTAAGGCACGACAACAGAGGGCTAGGCAATGCACGGCAAGGCAAGGAAAGGGTAACGCAAGGCAAGGCACGGTCAGGCGAGGCAAGGCTAAGGCACGACAACGCAAGGCTAGGCAATGCACGAAAGGCAAGCAAAGAGTAACGGAAGGCAAGGAAGGCAAGGGAAAGCAGGGGAAGGCAAGGGTAACGGAAGGAACGGCACGGCAAGGGCAAACAAGGCTAAGGCACGACAACGCAGGGCTAGGCAATGCACGGCAAGGCAAGGAAAGGGTAACGCAAGGCAAGGCACAGTCAGGCGAGGCAAGGGTAATGCACGACAACGCAAGGCTACGCAGTGCACGGCTAGGCAAGGAAAGAGTAACGGAAGGAAAGGAAGGCAAGGCAAAGCAAGGCAAGGCAAGTGTAACAAAAGGCACGGCACGGCAAGGGGAAACAAGGCTAAGGCACGGCAACGCAAGGCTAAGCAATGCACGGCCAGGCAAGGAAAGGGTAACGCAAGGCAAGGCACTGTCAGGCGAGGCAAGGCTAAGGCACGACAACGCAAGGCTAGGCAATGCACGGAAGGCAAGCAAAGAGTAACGGAAGGCAAGGAAGCAAGGCAAAGCAAGCAAGGCTATGGCAAGGTGAAACAAGGCTAAGGCACGGCAACGCAAGGCTAAGCAATGCACGGCCAGGCAAGGAAAGGGTAACGCAAGGCAAGGCACTGTCAGGCGAGGCAAGGCTAATGCACGACAACGCAAGGCTAGGCAATGCACGGAAGGCAAGCAAAGAGTAACGGAAACCAAGGAAGGCAAGGGAAAGCAAGGCAAGGCAAGGGTAACGGAAGGAACGGCACGGCAAGGGGAAACAATGCTAAGGCACGGCAACGCACGGCTAGGCAATGCACGGCAAGGCAAGGAAAAGGTAACGCAAGGCAAAGCACCTTGAGGCAAGGCAAGGCTGATGCACGACAACGCACGGCTAGGCAATGCACGGCAAGGCAAGGAAAGGGTAACGCAAGGCAAGGCACGGTCAGGCGAGGCAAGGGTAATGCACGACAACGCAAGGCTACGCAGTGCACGGCTAGGCAAGGAAAGAGTAACGGAAGGAAAGGAAGGCAAGGCAAAGCAAGGCAAGGCAAGTGTAACAAAAGGCACGGCACGGCAAGGAGAAACAAGGCTAAGGCACGGCAACGCAAGGCTAAGCAGTGCACGGCCAGGCAAGGAAAGGGTAACGCAAGGCAAGGCACGGTAAGGCAAGGCGAGGCTAATGCACGACAACGCACGGCTAGGCAATGCACGGCAAGGCAAGGAAAGGGTAACGCAAGGCAAGGCACGGTTAGGCGAGGCAAGGGTAAGGCACGACAACGCAAGGCTAGGCAATGCACGGAAGGCAAGCAAAGAGTAACGGAAGGCAAGGAATGCAAGGCAAACAAGGCAACGCAAGAAGGCTATGGCAAGGTGAAAAAAGGCTAAGGCAGGACAACGCAAGGCTAGGCAATGCACGGAAGGCAAGCAAAGAGTAACGGAATGGAAGGGAGGCAAGGCAAAGCAAGGCAAAGCAAGCAAGGCTATGGCAAGGTGAAACAAGGCCAAGGCACCACAACGCACGGCTAGGCAATGCACGGCCAGCCAAAGAAAAGGTAACGCAAGTCAAGGCACTGTGAGGCAAGGCAAGGCTAATGCACGACAGCGCAAGGCTAGGCAATGCACGGAAGGCAAGCAAAGAGTAACGGAAACCAAGGAAGGCAAGGGAAAGCAAGGCAAGGCAAGGGTAACGGAAGGAACGGCACGGCAAGGGAAAACAAGGCTAAGGCACGACAACGCACGGCTAGGCAATGCACGGCAAGGCAAGGAAAGGGTAACGGCAGGCAAGGCACGGTCAGGCAAGGCAAGGCTAATGCACGGCAAGGCAAGGAAAGGGTAACGCAAGGCATGGCACTGTCAGGCGAGGCAAGGCTAAGGCACGACAACGCAAGGCTAGGCAATGCACGGAAGGAAAGCAAAGAGTAACGGAAGGCAAGGAAAGCAAGGGAAAGCAAGGCAAGGCAAGGGTAACGGAAGGAACGGCACGAAAAGGGGAAACAAGGCTAAGGCACGACAACGCAAGGCTAGGCAATGCACGGCAAGGCAAGTAAAGGGTAACGGATGGAAAGGCACGGTTTGGGGAGGCAAGGCTAATGCACGACAACGCAAGGCTAGGCAATGCACGGAAGGCAAGCAAAGAGTTACGGAAGGCAAGGAATGCAAGGCAAAGCAAGGCAACGCAAGCAAGGCTATGGCAAGGTGAAAAAAGGCTAAGGCACGACCACGCAAGGCTAGGCAATGCACGGAAGGGAAGCAAAGAGTAACGGAAGGCAAGGAAGGCAAGGCAAAGCAAGGCAACGCAAGCAAGGCTATGGCAAGGTGAAAAAAGGCTAAGACACGACAACGCAAGGCTAGGCAATGCACGGAAGGCAAGCAAAGAGTAACGGAAGGCAAGGAAGGCAAGGGAAAGCAAGGCAAGGCAAGCAAGGCTATGGCAAGGTGAAACAAGGCTAAGGCACCACAACGCACGGCTAGGCAATGCACGGCTAGCCAAGGAAAAGGTCACGCAAGGCAGGGACTCTGAGGCAAGGCAAGGCTAATGCACGACAGCGCAAGGCTAGGCAATGCACGGAAGGCAAGGAAAGAGTAACGGAAGGCAAGGAATGCAAAGGAAAGCAGGGGAAGGCAAGGGTAACGAAAGGAACGGCACGGTAAGGGGAAACAAGGCTAAGGCACGACAACACAGGGCTAGGCAATGCAGGGCAAGGCAAGGAAAGGGTAACGCAAAGCAAGGCACGGTTTGGGGAGGCAAGGCTAATGCACGACAACGCAAGGCTAGGCAATGCACGGAAGGCAAGCAAAGAGTAACGGAAGGCAAGGAAGGCTAGGGAAAGCAAGGCAAGGCAAGGGTAACGGAAGGAACGGCACGGCAAGGGGAAACAAGGCTAAGGCACGGCAACGCACGGCTAGGCAATGCACGGCAAGGCAAGGAAAAGTTAACGCAAGGCAAAGCACCTTGAGGCAAGGCAAGGCTGATGCACGACAACGCACGGCTAGGCAATGCACGGCAAGGCAAGTAAAGGGTAACGCAAGTCAAGGCACGGTCAGGCGAGGCAAGGCTAAGGCACGACAACGCAAGGCTAGGCAATGCACGAAAGGGAAGCAAAGAGTAACGGAAGGCAAGGAAGGCAAGGGAAAGCAGGGGAAGGCAAGGGTAACGGAAGGAACGGCACGGTAAGGGGAAACAAGGCTAAGGCACGACAACGCAGGGCTAGGCAATGCACGGCAAGGCAAGGAAAGGGTAACGCAAGGCAAGGCACGGTCAGGCGAGGCAAGGGTAATGCACGACAACGCAAGGCTACTCAGTGCACGGCTAGGCAAGGAAAGAGTAACGGAAGGAAAGGAAGGAAAGGCAAAGCAAGGCAAGGAAAGTGTAACAAAAGGCACGGCACGGCAAGGGGAAACAAGGCTAAGGCACGGCAACGCAAGGCTAAGCAATGCACGGCCAGGCAAGGAAAGGGTAACGCAAGGCAAGGCACGGTAAGGCAAGGCGAGGCTAATGCACGACAACGCACGGCTAAGCAATGCACGGCAAGGCAAGGAAAGGGTAACGCAAGGCAAGGCACGGTTAGGCGAGGCAAGGCTAAGGCACGACAACGCAAGGATAGGCAATGCACGGAAGGCAAGCAAAGAGAAACGGAAGGCAAGGAATGCAAGGCAAAGCAAGGCAAAGCAAGTGAGTCTATGGCAAGGTGAAACAAGGCTAAGGCACCACAACGCACGGCTAGGCAATGCACGGTCAGCCAAGGAAAAGGTAACGCAAGGCAAGGCACTGTGAGGCAAGGCAAGGCTAATGCACGACAACGCAAGGCTAGGCAATGCACGGAAGGCAAGCAAAGAGTAACGGAAGGCAAGGAAGGCCAGGGAAAGCAAGGCAAGGCAAGGGTAACGGAAGGAACGGCACGGCAAGGGGAAACAAGTCTAAGGCACGACAACGCACGGCTAGGCAATGCACGGCAAGGCAAGGAAAGGGTAACGCCAGGCAAGGCACGGTCAGGCAAGGCAAGGCTAATGCACGACAAGGCAAGGCTAGGCAGTGCACGGCAAGGCAAGGAAAGGGTAACGCAAGGCAAGGCACGGTCAGGCGAGGCAAGGCTAAGGCACGACTACGCAAGGCTAGGCAATGCACGGAAGGCAAGCAAAGAGTAACGGAAGGCAAGGAAGGCAAGGCAAAGCAAGGCAACGCAAGCAAGTCTATGGCAAGGTGAAAAAAGGCTAAGGCACGACAACGCAAGGCTAGGCAATGCACGGACGGTAAGCAAAGAATAACGGAATGGAAGGAAGGCAAGGCAAAGCAAGGCAAAGCAAGCAAGGCTATGGCAAGGTGAAACAAGGCTAAGGCACCACAACGCACGGCTAGGCAATGCACGGCCAGCCAAGGAAAAGGTAACGCAAGGCAAGGCACTGTGAGGCAAGGCAAGGCTAATGCACGACAGCGCAAGGCTAGGCAATGCACGGAAGGCAAGTAAAGAGTAACGGAAACCAAGGAAGGCAAGGGAAAGGAAGGCAAGGCAAGGGTAACGGAAGGAACGGCACGGCAAGGGGAAACAAGGCTAAGGCACGACAACGCACGGCTAGGCAATGCACGGCAAGGCAAGGAAAGGGTAACGCCAGGCAAGGCACGGTCAGGCAAGGCAAGGCTAATGCCCGACAAGGCAAGGCTAGGCAGTGCACAGCAAGGCAAGGAACGGGTAACGCAAGGCAAGGCACGGTCAGGCGAGGCAAGGCTAATGCACGACAACGCAAGGCTAGGCAATGCACAGAAGGCAAGCAAAGAGTAACGGAAGGCAAGGAAGGCAAGGGAAACCAAGGCAAGGCAAGGGTAACGGAAGGAACGGCACGGCAAGGGGAAACAAGGCTAAGGCACGACAACGCAAGCTAGGCAATGCACGGCAAGGCAAGGAAAGGGTAACGCAAGGCAAGGAATGCAAGGCAAAGCAAGGCAACGCAAGCAAGGCTATGGCAAGGTGAAAAAAGTCTAAGGCACGACCACGCAAGGCTAGGCAATGCACGGAAGGGAAGCAAAGAGTAACGGAAGGCAAGGAAGGCAAGGCAAAGCAAGGCAACGCAAGCAAGGCTATGGCAAGGTGAAAAAAGGCTAAGACACGACAACGCAAGGCTAGGCAATGCACGGAAGGCAAGCAAAGATTAACGGAAGGCAAGGAAGGCAAGGGAAAGCAAGGCAAAGCAAGAAAGGCTATGGCAAGGTGAAACAAGGCTAAGGCACCACAACGCATGGCTAGGCAATGCACGGCCAGCCAAGGAAAAGGTAACGCAAGGCAAGGCACTCTGAGGCAAGGCAAGGCTAATGCACGACAGCGCAAGGCTAGGCAATGCACGGAAGGCAAGCAAAGAGTAACGGAAACCAAGGAAGGCAAGGGAAAGCAAGGGAAGGCAAGGGTAACGGAAGGAACGGCACGACAAGGGGTAAGAAGGCTAAGGCACGACAACGCAAGGCTAGGCAATGCACGGAAGGCAAGCAAAGAGTAACGGAAGGTAAGGAAGGCAAGGGAAAGCAAAGCAAGGCAATGGTAACGGAAAGAAAGGCACGTCAAGGGGAAACAAGGCTAAGGCACGACAACGCACTGCTAAGCGATGCACTGCAAGGCAAGGAAAGGGTAACGCAAGGCAAGGCACGGTGAGGCAAGGCAAGGCTGATGCACGACAACGCACGGCTAGGCAATTCACGGCAAGGCAAGGAAAGGGTAACGCAAGGCAAGGTACGGTCAGGCCAGGCAAGGCTAAGGCACGACAACGCAAGGCTAGGCAATGCACGGAAGGCAAGCAAAGAGTAACGGAAGGCAAGCAATGCAAGGGAAAGCAGGGGAAGGCAAGGGTAACGAAAGGAACGGCACGGTAAGGGGAAACAAGGCTAAGGCAGGACAACACAGGGCTAGGCAATGCAGGGCAAGGCAAGGTAAGGGTAACGCAAGGCAAGGCACGGTCAGGCGAGGCAAGGCTAAGGCACGACAACGCAAGGCTAGGCAATGCACGGAAGGCAACAAAGAGTAACGGAAGGCAAGGAAGGCAAGGGAAACCAAGGCAAGGCAAGGGTAACGGAAGGAACGGCTCGGCAAGGGGAAACAAGGCTAAGGCACGGCAACGCAGGGCTAGGCAATGCACGGCAAGGCAAGGGAAGGGTAACGCAAGGCAAGGCACTGTCAGGCGAGGCAAAGCTAATGCACGACATCGCAAGGCTAGGCAGTGCACGGCTAGGCAAGGAAAGAGTAACAGAATGAAAGGAAGGCAAGGCAAAGAATGGCAAGGCAAGTGTAACAACAGGCACGGCACGGCAAGGGGAAACAAGGCTAATGCACGACAGCGCAAGGCTAGGCAATGCACGGAAGGCAAGCAAAGAGTAACGGAAGGCAAGGAATGCAAAGGAAAGCAGGGGAAGGCAAGGGTAACGAAAGGAACGGCACGGTAAGGGGAAACAAGGCTAAGGCACGACAACAGAGGGCTAGGCAATGCAGGGCAAGGCAAGGAAAGGGTAACGCAAGGCAAGGCTCGGTTAGGCGAGGCAAGGCTAAGGCACGACAACGCAAGGCTAGCCAATGCACGGAAGGCAAGCAAACAGTAACGGAAAGCAAGGAATGCAAGGCAAAGCAAGGCAAAGCAAGCAAGTCTATGGCAAGGTGAAACAAGGCTAAGGCACCACAACGCACGGCTAGGCAATGCACCGCCAGCCAAGGAAAAGGTAACGCAATGCAAGGCACTGTGAGGCAAGGCAAGGCTAATGCACGACAGCGCAAGGCTAGGCAATGCACGGAAGTCAAGCAAAGAGTAACGGAAACCAAGGAAGGCAAGGGAAAGCAAGGCAAGGCAAGGGTAACGGAAGGAACGGCACGGCAAGGGGAAACAAGGCTAAGGCACGACAACGCAGGGCTAGGCAATGCATGGCAAGGCAAGGAAAGGGTAACGCAAGGCAAGGCACGGTCAGGCGAGGCAAGGGTAATGCACGACAACGCAACGCTAGGCAATGCACGGCAAGGTAAGGAAAGGGTAAGGCAAGGCAAGGCACGGTCAGGCGAGGCAAGGGTAAGGCACGACAACGCAAGGCTAGGCAATGCACGGAAGGCAAGCAAAGAGTAACGGAAGGCAAGGAAGGCAAGGGAAAGCAGGGGAAGGCAAGGGTAACGGAAGGAACGGCACGGTAAGGCGAAACAAGGCTAAGGCAAGACAACGCAGGGCTAGCCAATGCACAGCAAGGCAAGGAAAGGGTAACGCAACGCAAGGCACGGTCAGGCGAGGCAAGGGTAATGCACGACAACGCAAGGCTACGCAGTGCACGGCTAGGCAAGGAAAGAGTAACGGAAGGAAAGGAAGGCAAGGCAAAGCAAGGCAAGGCAAGTGTAACAAAAGGCACGGCACGGCAAGGGGAAACAAGGCTAAGGCACGGCAACGCAAGGCTAAGCAATGCACGGCCAGGCAAGGAAAGGGTAACGCAAGGCAAGGCACTGTCAGGCGAGGCAAGGCTAAGGCACGACAACGCAAGTCTAGGCAATGCACGGAAGGCAAGCAAAGAGTAACGGAAGGCAAGGAATGCAAGGCAAAGCAAGGCAAAGCAAGCAAGGCTATGGCAAGGTGAAACAAGGCTAAGGCACCACAACGCACGGCTAGACAATGTACGGCCAGCCAAGGAAAAGGTAACGCAAGGCAAGGCACTCTGAGGCAAGGCAAGGCTAATGCACGACAGCGCAAGGCTAGGCAATGCACGGAAGGCAAGCAAATAGTAACGGAAACCAAGGAAGGCAAGGGAAAGCAAGGCAAGGCAAGGGTAACGGAAGGAACGGCACGGCAAGGGGAAACAAGGCTAAGGCATGGCAACGCACGGCTAGGCAATGCACGGCAAGGCAAGGAAAAGGTAACGCAAGGCAAAGCACCTTGAGGCAAGGCAAGGCTGATGCACGACAACGCACGGCTAGGCAATGCACGGCAAGGCAAGGAAAGGGTAACGCAAGGCAAGGCACGGTCAGGCGAGGCAAGGCTAAGGCACGACAACGCAAGGCTAGGCAATGCACGAAAGGCAAGCAAAGAGTAACGGAAGGCAAGGAAGGCAAGGGAAAGCAGGGGAAGGCAAGGGTAACGGAAGGAACGGCACGGTAAGGGGAAACAAGGCTAAGGCACGACAACGCAGGGCTAGGCAATGCACGGCAAGGCAAGGAAAGGGTAACGCAAGGCAAGGCACGGTCAGGCGAGGCAAGGGTAATGCACGACAACGTAAGGCTACGCAGTGCACGGCTAGGCAAGGAAAGAGTAACGGAAGGAAAGGAAGGAAAGGCAAAGCAAGGCAAGGCAAGTGTAACAAAAGGCACGGCACGGCAAGGGGAAACAAGGCTAAGGCACGGCAACGCAAGGCTAAGCAATGCACGGAAGGCAAGCAAAGAGTAACGGAAGGCAAGGAATGCAAGGCAAAGCAAGGCAACGCAAGCAAGGCTATGGCAAGGTGAAAAAAGGCTAAGGCACGACCACGCAAGGCTAGGCAATGCACGGAAGGGAAGCAAAGAGTAACGGAAGGCAAGGAAGGCAAGGCAAAGCAAGGCAACGCAAGCAAGGCTATGGCAAGGTGAAAAAAGGCTAAGACACGACAACGCAACGCTAGGCAATGCACGGAAGGCAAGCAAAGAGTAACGGAAGGCAAGGAAGGCAAGGGAAAGCAAGGCAAAGCAAGCAAGGCTATGGCAAGGTGAAACAAGGCTAAGGCACCACAACGCATGGCTAGGCAATGCACGGCCAGCCAAGGAAAAGGTAACGCAAGGCAAGGCACTCTGAGGCAAGGCAAGGCTAATGCACGACAGCGCAAGGCTAGGCAATGCACGGAAGGCAAGCAAAGAGTAACGGAAACCAAGGAAGGCAAGGGAAAGCAAGGCAAGGCAAGGGTAACGGAAGGAACGGCACGACAAGGGGAAACAAGGCTAAGGCACGACCACGCAAGGCTAGGCAATGCACGGAAGGCAAGCAAAGAGTAATGGAAGGCAAGGAAGGGAAGGGAAAGCAAGGCAAGGCAATGGTAACGGAAAGAAAGGCACGGCAAGGGGAAACAAGGCTAAGGCACGACAACGCACTGCTAGGCAATGCACTGCAAGGCAAGGAAAGGGTAACGCAAGGCAAGGCACGGTAAGGCAAGACAAGGCTAATGCACGACAACGCACGGCTAGGCAATGCACGGCAAGGCAAGGAAAGGGTAACGCAAGGCAAGGCACGGTCAGGAGAGGCAAGGCTAATGCACGACAACGCAAGGCTAGGCAATGCACGGAAGGCAAGCAAAGAGTAACGGAAGGCAAGGAAGGCAACGGAAAGCAGGGGAAGGCAAGGGTAACGGAAGGAACGGCACGGTAAGGGGAAACAAGTCTAAGGCACGACAACGCAGGGCTAGGCAATGCACGGCAAGGCAAGGAAAGGGTAAGTAAAGGCAAGGCACGGTCAGGCGAGGCAAGGGTAATGCACGACAACGCAAGGCTAGGCAGTGCACGGCTAGGCAACGAAAGAGTAACGGAAGGAAAGGAAGGCAAGGCAAAGCAAGGCAAGGCAAGTGTAACAAAAGGCACGGCAAGGCAAGGGGAAACAAGGCTAAGGCACGGCAACGCAAGGCTAAGCAATGCACAGCCAGGGAAGGAAAGGGTAACGCAAGGCAAGGCACGGTAAGGCAAGGCGAGGCTAATGCACGACAACGCACGGCTAGGCAATGCACGGCAAGGCAAGTTGAGGGTAACGCAAGGCAAGGCACGGTTAGGCGAGGCAAGGGTAAGGCACGACAACGCAAGGCTAGGCAATGCACGGAAGGCAAGCAAAGAGTAACGGAAGGCAAGGAATGCAAGGCAAAGCAAGGCAACGCAAGCAAGGCTATGGCAAGGTGAAAAAAGGCTAAGGCAGGACAACGCAAGGCTAGGCAATGCACGGAAGGCAAGCAAAGAGTAACGGAATGGAAGGAAGGCAAGGCAAAGCAAGGCAAAGCAAGCAAGGCTATGGCAAGGTGAAACAAGGCCAAGGCACCAGAACGCACGGCTAGGCAATGCACGGCCAGCCAAAGAAAAGGTAACGCAAGTCAAGGCACTGTGAGGCAAGGCAAGGCTAATGCACGACAGCGCAAGGCTAGGCAATGCACGGAAGGCAAGCAAAGAGTAACGGAAACCAAGGAAGGCAAGGGAAAGCAAGGCAAGGCAAGGGTAACGGAAGGAACGGCACGACAAGGGGAAACAAGGCTAAGGCACGACCACGCAAGGCTAGGCAATGCACGGAAGGCAAGCAAAGAGTAACGGAAGGCAAGGAAGGCAAGGGAAAGCAAGGCAAGGCAATGGTAACGGAAAGAAAGGCACGGCAAGGGGAAACAAGGCTAAGGCACGACAACGCACTGCTAGGCAATGCACTGCAAGGCAAGGAAAGGGTAACGCAAGGCAAGGCACGGTGAGGCAAGGCAAGGCTGATGCACGACAACGCACGGCTAGGCAATTCACGGCAAGGCTAGGAAAGGGTAACGCAAGGCAAGGCACGGTCAGGCCAGGCAAGGCTAAGGCACGAAAACGCACCGCTAGGCAATGCACGGCAAGGCAAGGAAAGGGTAACGCCAGGCAAGGTACGGTCAGGCAAGGCAAGGCTAATGCACGGCAAGGCAAGGAAAGGGTAACGCAAGGCATGGCACTGTCAGGCGAGGCAAGGCTAAGGCACGACAACGCAAGGCTAGGCAATGCACGGCTAGGCAAGGAAAGAGTAACGGAAGGAAAGGAAGGCAAGGCAAAGCATGGCAAGGCAAGTGTAACAACAGGCACGGCACGGCAAGGGGAAACAAGGCTAATGCACGACAACGCAAGGCTAGGCAATGTACGGAAGGCAAGCAAAGAGTAACGGAAGGCAAGGAATGCAAAGGAAAGCAGGGGAAGGCAAGGGTAACGAAAGGAACGGCACGGTAAGGGGAAACAACGCTAAGGCACGACAAGACAGGGCTAGGCAATGCAGGGCAAGGCAAGGAAAGGGTAACGCAAGGCAAGGCACGGTTTGGGGAGGCAAGGCTAATGCACGACAACGCAAGGCTAGGCAATGCACGGAAGGCAAGCAAAGAGTAACGGAAGGCAAGGAATGCAACGGAAAGCAGGGCAAGGCAAGGGTAACGAAAGGAACGGCACGGTAAGGGGAAACAACGCTAAGGCACGACAACACAGGGTTAGGCAATGCAGGGCAAGGCAAGGAAAGGGTAACGCAAGGCAAGGCACGGTTTGGGGAAACAAGGCTAAGGCACGACAACGCAGGGCTAGGCAATGCACGGAAGGCAAGCAAAGAGTAACGGAAGGCAAGGAAGGCAAGGGAAAGCAAGGCAAGGCAAGGGTAACGGAAGGCACGGAACGGCAAGGGGAAACAATGCTAAGGCACGGCAACGCATGGGTAGGCAATGCACGGCAAGGCAAGGAAAGGGTAACGCAAGGCAAGGCACGGCGAGGCAAGGCAAGGCTGATGCACGACAACGCACGGCTAGGCAATGCACGGCAAGGCAAGGAAAGGGTAACGCAAGGCAAGGCACGGTCAGGCGAGGCAAGGCTAAGGCACGACAACGCAAGGCTAGGCAATGCACGGAAGGCAAGCAAAGAGTAACGGAAGGCAAGGAAGGCAAGGGAAAGGAGGGGAAGGCAAGGGTAACGGAAGGAACGGCACGGTAAGGGGAAACAAGGCTAAGGCACGACAACGCAGGGCTAGGCAATGCACGGCAAGGCAAGGAAAGGGTAAAGCAAGGCAAGGCACGGTCAGGTGAGGCAAGGGTAATGCACGACAACGCAAGGCTACGCAGTGCACGGCTAGGCAAGAAAAGAGTAACGGAAGGAAAGGAAGGCAAGGCAAAGCAAGGCAAGGCAAGTGTAACAAAAGGCACGGCACGGCAAGGGGAAGCAAGGCTAAGGAACGGCAACGCACGGCTAGGCAATGCACGGCCAGGCAAGGAAAGGGTAACGCAAGGCAAGGCACGGTAAGGCTAGACAAGGCTAATGTACGACAACGCACGGCTAGGCAATGCTCGGCAAGGCAAGGAAAGGGTAACGCAAGGCAAGGCACGGTAAGGCGAGGCAAGGCTAATGACGACAACGCAAGGCTAGGCAATGCACGGAAGGCAAGTAAAGAGTAACGGAACGCAAGGAAGGCAAGGGAAAGCAAGGCAAGTCAAGGTTAACGGAAGGAACGGCACGGCAAGGGGAAACAAGGCTAAGGCACGGTAACGCACGGCTAGGCAATGCAGGGCAAGGCAAGGAAATGGTAACGCAAGGCAAGGCACGGTTTGGGGAGGCAAGGCTAATACACGACAACGCAAGGCTAGGCAGTGCACGGCTAGGCAAGGAAAGAGTAACGGAAGGAAAGGAAGGCAAGGCAAAGCAAGGCAAGGCAAGTGTAACAAAAGGCAAGGCACGGCAAGGGGAAACAAGGCTAAGGAACGGCAACGCACGGCTAGGCAATGCACGGCCAGGCAAGGAAACGGTAACGCAAGGCAAGGCACGGTAAGGCTAGACAAGGCTAATGCACGACAACGCACGGCTAGGCAATGCTCGGCAAGGCAAGGAAATGGTAACGCAAGGCAAGGCACGGTAAGGCGAGGCAAGGCTAATGACGACAACGCAAGGCTAGGCAATGCACGGAAGGCAAGCAAAGAGTAACGGAAGGCAAGGAAGGCAAGGGAAACCAAGGCAAGGCAAGGGTAACGGAAGGAACGGCTCGGCAAGGGGAAACAAGGCTAAGGCACGGCAACGCAGGGCTAGGCAATGCACGGCAAGGCAAGGAAAGTGTAACGCAAGGCAAGGCACTGTCAGGCGAGGCAAAGCTAATGCACGACATCGCAAGGCTAGGCAGTGCACGGCTTCGCAAGGAAAGAGTAACGGAAGGAAAGGAAGGCAAGGCAAAGCACGGCAAGGCAAGTGTAACAACAGGCACGGTACGGAAAGGGGAAACAAGGCTAAGGCACGACAACGCAAGGCTAGGCAATGCACGGAAGGCAAGCAAAGAGTAACGGAAGGCAAGGAATGCAAAGGAAAGCAGGGGAAGGCAAGGGTAAAGAAAGGAACGGCACGGTAATGGGAAACAATCCTAAGGCACGACAACACAGTTCTAGGCAATGCAGGGCAACGCAAGGAAAGGGTAACGCAAGGCAAGGCACGGTTTGGGGAGGCAAGGCTAATGCACGACAACGCAAGGCTAGGCAATGCACGGAAGGCAAGCAAAGAGTAACGGAAGGCAAGGAAGGCAAGGGAAAGCAAGGCAAGGCAAGGGTAACGGAAGGAACGGCACGGCAAGGGGAAACAAGGCTAAGGCACGGCAACGCACGGCTAGGCAATGCACGGCAAGGCAAGGAAAGGGTAACGCAAGGCAAGGCACGGTGAGGCAAGGCAAGGCTGATGCACGACAACGCACGGCTAGGCAATGCACGGCAACGCAAGGAAAGGGTAACGCCAGGCAAGGCACGGTCAGGCGAGGCAAGGCTAAGGCACGACAACGCAAGGCTAGGCAATGCACGGAAGGCAAGCAAAGAGTAACGGAAGGCAAGGAAGGCAAGGGAAAGCAGGGGAAGGCAAGGGTAACGGAAGGAACGGCACGGTAAGGGGAAACAAGGCTAAGGCACGACAACCCAGGGCTAGGCAATGCACGGCAAGGCAAGGAAAGGGTAACGCAAGGCAAGGCACGGTCAGGCGAGGCAAGGGTAATGCACGACAACGCAAGGCTACGCAGTGCACGGCTAGGCAAGGAAAGAGTAACGGAAGGAAAGGAAGGAAAGGCAAAGCAAGGCAAGGCAAGTGTAACAAAAGGCACGGCATGGCAAGGGGAAACAAGGCTAAGGCACGGCAACGCAAGTCTAAGCAATGCACGGAAGGCAAGCAAAGAGTAACGGAAGGCAAGGAAGGCAAGGCAAAGCAAGGCAACGCAAGCAAGGCTATGGCAAGGTGAAAAAAGGCTGAGGCACGACCACGCAAGGCTAGGCAATGCACGGAAGGCAAGCAAAGAGTAACGGAAGGCAAGGAAGGCAAGGGAAAGCAAGGCAAGGCAAGGGTAACGGAAGGAACGGCACGGCAAGGGGAAACAAGGCTAAGGCACGACAACGCACGGCTAGGCAATGCACGGCAAGGCAAGGAAAGGGTAACGCAAGGCAAGGCACGGTCAGGCGAGGCAAGGGTAATGCACGACAACGCAAGGCTACGCAGTGCACGGCTAGGCAAGGAAAGAGTAACGGAAGGAAAGGAAGGCAAGGCAAAGCAAGGCAAGGCAAGTGTAACAAAAGGCAAGGCACGGCAAGGGGAAACAAGGCTAAGGCACGGCAACGCACGGCTAGGCAATGCACGGCCAGGCAAGGAAAGGGTAACGCAGGCAAGGCACGGTCAGGCAAGACAAGGCTAAGGCACGACAACGCACGGCTAGGCAATGCACGGCAAGGCAAGGAAAGGGTAACGCAAGGCAAGGCACGGTAAGGCGAGGCAAGGCTAATGCACGACAACGCAAGGCTAGGCAATGCACGGAAGGCAAGCAAAGAGTAACGGAAGGCAAGGAAGGCAAGGGAAAGCAAGGCAAGGCAAGGGTAACGGAAGGAACGGCACGGCAAGGGGAAACAAGGCTAAGGCACGGCAACGCACGGCTAGGCAATGCAGGGCAAGGCAAGGAAATGGTAACGCAAGGCAAGGCACGGTTTGGGGAGGCAAGGCTAATACACGACAACGCAAGGCTAGGCAGTGCACGGCTAGGCAAGGAAAGAGTAACGGAAGGAAAGGAAGGCAAGGCAAAGCAAGGCAAGGCAAGTGTAACAAAAGGCAAGGCACGGCAAGGGGAAACAAGGCTAAGGAACGGCAACGCACGGCTAGGCAATGCACGGCCAGGCAAGGAAACGGTAACGCAAGGCAAGGCACGGTAAGGCTAGACAAGGCTAATGCACGACAACGCACGGCTAGGCAATGCTCGGCAAGGCAAGGAAATGGTAACGCAAGGCAAGGCACGGTAAGGCGAGACAAGGCTAATGCACGACAACGCAAGGCTAGGCAATGCACGGAAGGCAAGCAAAGAGTAACGGAAGGCAAGGAAGGCAAGGGAAACCAAGGCAAGGCAAGGGTAACGGAAGGAACGGCTCGGCAAGGGGAAACAAGGCTAAGGCACGGCAACGCAGGGCTAGGCAATGCACGGCAAGGCAAGGAAAGTGTAACGCAAGGCAAGGCACTGTCAGGCGAGGCAAAGCTAATGCACGACATCGCAAGGCTAGGCAGTGCACGGCTTCGCAAGGAAAGAGTAACGGAAGGAAAGGAAGGCAAGGCAAAGCACGGCAAGGCAAGTGTAACAACAGGCACGGTACGGCAAGGGGAAACAAGGCTAAGGCACGACAACGCAAGGCTAGGCAATGCACGGAAGGCAAGCAAAGAGTAACGGAAGGCAAGGAAGGCAAGGGAAAGCAAGGCAAAGCAAGCAAGGCTATGGCAAGGTGAAACAAGGCTAAGGCACCACAACGCACGGCTAGGCAATGCACGGCTAGCCAAGGAAAAGGTCACGCAAGGCAGGGACTCTGAGGCAAGGCAAGGCTAATGCACGACAGCGCAAGGCTAGGCAATGCACGGAAGGCAAGGAAAGAGTAACGGAAGGCAAGGAATGCAAAGGAAAGCAGGGGAAGGCAAGGGTAACGAAAGGAACGGCACGGTAAGGGGAAACAACGCTAAAGCACGACAACACAGGGCTAGGCAATGCAGGGCAAGGCAAGGAAAGGGTAACGCAAAGCAAGGCACGGTTTGGGGAGGCAAGGCTAATGCACGACAACGCAAGGCTAGGCAATGCACGGAAGGCAAGCAAAGAGTAACGGAAGGCAAGGAAGGCTAGGGAAAGCAAGGCAAGGCAAGGGTAACGGAAGGAACGGCACGGCAAGGGGAAACAAGGCTAAGGCACGGCAACGCACGGCTAGGCAATGCACGGCAAGGCAAGGAAAAGTTAACGCAAGGCAAAGCACCTTGAGGCAAGGCAAGGCTGATGCACGACAACGCACGGCTAGGCAATGCACGGCAAGGCAAGTAAAGGGTAACGCAAGTCAAGGCACGGTCAGGCGAGGCAAGGCTAAGGCACGACAACGCAAGGCTAGGCAATGCACGAAAGGGAAGCAAAGAGTAACGGAAGGCAAGGAAGGCAAGGGAAAGCAGGGGAAGGCAAGGGTAACGGAAGGAACGGCACGGTAAGGGGAAACAAGGCTAAGGCACGACAACGCAGGGCTAGGCAATGCACGGCAAGGCAAGGAAAGGGTAACGCAAGGCAAGGCACGGTCAGGCGAGGCAAGGGTAATGCACGACAACGCAAGGCTACTCAGTGCACGGCTAGGCAAGGAAAGAGTAACGGAAGGAAAGGAAGGAAAGGCAAAGCAAGGCAAGGAAAGTGTAACAAAAGGCACGGCACGGCAAGGGGAAACAAGGCTAAGGCACGGCAACGCAAGGCTAAGCAATGCACGGCCAGGCAAGGAAAGGGTAACGCAAGGCAAGGCACGGTAAGGCAAGGCGAGGCTAATGCACGACAACGCACGGCTAAGCAATGCACGGCAAGGCAAGGAAAGGGTAACGCAAGGCAAGGCACGGTTAGGCGAGGCAAGGCTAAGGCACGACAACGCAAGGATAGGCAATGCACGGAAGGCAAGCAAAGAGAAACGGAAGGCAAGGAATGCAAGGCAAAGCAAGGCAAAGCAAGTGAGTCTATGGCAAGGTGAAACAAGGCTAAGGCACCACAACGCACGGCTAGGCAATGCACGGTCAGCCAAGGAAAAGGTAACGCAAGGCAAGGCACTGTGAGGCAAGGCAAGGCTAATGCACGACAACGCAAGGCTAGGCAATGCACGGAAGGCAAGCAAAGAGTAACGGAAGGCAAGGAAGGCAGGGAAAGCAAGGCAAGGCAAGGGTAACGGAAGGAACGGCACGGCAAGGGGAAACAAGGCTAAGGCACGACAACGCACGGCTAGGCAATGCACGGCAAGGCAAGGAAAGGGTAACGCAAGGCAAGGCACGGTCAGGCAAGGCAAGGCTAATGCACGACAACGCAAGGCTAGGCAATGCACGGCAAGGCAAGGAAAGGGTAACGCAAGGCAAGGCACGGTCAGGCGAGGCAAGGCTAAGGCACGACAACGCAAGGCTAGGCAATGCACGGAAGGCAAGCAAAGAGTAACGGAAGGCAAGGAAGGCAAGGCAAAGCAAGGCAACGCAAGCAAGTCTATGGCAAGGTGAAAAAAGGCTAAGGCACGACAACGCAAGGCTAGGCAATGCACGGACGGTAAGCAAAGAATAACGGAATGGAAGGAAGGCAAGGCAAAGCAAGGCAAAGCAAGCAAGGCTATGGCAAGGTGAAACAAGGCTAAGGCACCACAACGCACGGCTAGGCAATGCACGGCCAGCCAAGGAAAAGGTAACGCAAGGCAAGGCACTGTGAGGCAAGGCAAGGCTAATGCACGACAGCGCAAGGCTAGGCAATGCACGGAAGGCAAGTAAAGAGTAACGGAAGGCAAGGAAGGCAAGGGAAAGCAAGGCAAGGCAAGGGTAACGGAAGGAACGGCACGGCAAGGGGAAGCAAGGCTAAGGCACGACAACGCACGGCTAGGCAATGCACGGCAAGGCAAGGAAAGGGTAACGCCAGGCAAGGCACGGTCAGGCAAGGCAAGGCTAATGCCCGACAAGGCAAGGCTAGGCAGTGCACAGCAAGGCAAGGAACGGGTAACGCAAGGCAAGGCACGGTCAGGCGAGGCAAGGCTAAGGCACGACAACGCAAGGCTAGGCAATGCACAGAAGGCAAGCAAAGAGTAACGGAAGGCAAGGAAGGCAAGGGAAAGCAAGGCAAGGCAAGGGTAACGGAAGGAACGGCACGGCAAGGGGAAACAAGGCTAAGGCACGACAACGCACGGCTAGGCAATGCACGGCAAGGCAAGGAAAGGGTAACGCAAGGCAAGGAATGCAAGGCAAAGCAAGGCAACGCAAGCAAGGCTATGGCAAGGTGAAAAAAGTCTAAGGCACGACAACGCAAGGCTAGGCAATGCACGGAAGGCAAGCAAAGAGTAACGGAAGGCAAGGAAGGCAAGGCAAAGCAAGGCAACGCAAGCAAGGCTATGGCAAGGTGAAAAAAGGCTAATGCACGACAACGCAAGGCTAGGCAATGCACGGAAGGCAAGCAAAGAGTAACGGAAGGCAAGGAAGGCAAGGGAAAGCAAGGCAAAGCAAGCAAGGCTATGGCAAGGTGAAACAAGGCTAAGGCACCACAACGCATGGCTAGGCAATGCACGGCCAGCCAAGGAAAAGGTAACGCAAGGCAAGGCACTCTGAGGCAAGGCAAGGCTAATGCACGACAGCGCAAGGCTAGGCAATGCACGGAAGGCAAGCAAAGAGTAACGGAAACCAAGGAAGGCAAGGGAAAGCAAGGCAAGGCAAGGGTAACGGAAGGAACGGCACGACAAGGGGAAACAAGGCTAAGGCACGACCACCCAAGGCTACGCAATGCACGGAAGGCAAGCAAAGAGTAACGGAAGGCAAGGAAGGCAAGGGAAAGCAAAGCAAGGCAATGGTAACGGAAAGAAAGGCACGTCAAGGGGAAACAAGGCTAAGGCACGACAACGCACTGCTAAGCGATGCACTGCAAGGCAAGGAAAGGGTAACGCAAGGCAAGGCACGGTGAGGCAAGGCAAGGCTGATGCACGACAACGCACGGCTAGGCAATTCACGGCAAGGCAAGGAAAGGGTAACGCAAGGCAAGGTACGGTCAGGCCAGGCAAGGCTAAGGCACGACAACGCAAGGCTAGGCAATGCACGGAAGGCAAGCAAAGAGTAACGGAAGGCAAGCAATGCAAGGGAAAGCAGGGGAAGGCAAGGGTAACGAAAGGAACGGCACGGTAAGGGGAAACAAGGCTAAGGCAGGACAACACAGGGCTAGGCAATGCAGGGCAAGGCAAGGTAAGGGTAACGCAAGGCAAGGCACGGTCAGGCGAGGCAAGGCTAAGGCACGACAACGCAAGGCTAGGCAATGCACGGAAGGCAACAAAGAGTAACGGAAGGCAAGGAAGGCAAGGGAAACCAAGGCAAGGCAAGGGTAACGGAAGGAACGGCTCGGCAAGGGGAAACAAGGCTAAGGCACGGCAACGCAGGGCTAGGCAATGCACGGCAAGGCAAGGGAAGGGTAACGCAAGGCAAGGCACTGTCAGGCGAGGCAAAGCTAATGCACGACATCGCAAGGCTAGGCAGTGCACGGCTAGGCAAGGAAAGAGTAACAGAATGAAAGGAAGGCAAGGCAAAGAATGGCAAGGCAAGTGTAACAACAGGCACGGCACGGCAAGGGGAAACAAGGCTAAGGCACGACAGCGCAAGGCTAGGCAATGCACGGAAGGCAAGCAAAGAGTAACGGAAGGCAAGGAATGCAAAGGAAAGCAGGGGAAGGCAAGGGTAACGAAAGGAACGGCACGGTAAGGGGAAACAAGGCTAAGGCACGACAACAGAGGGCTAGGCAATGCAGGGCAAGGCAAGGAAAGGGTAACGCAAGGCAAGGCTCGGTTAGGCGAGGCAAGGCTAAGGCACGACAACGCAAGGCTAGCCAATGCACGGAAGGCAAGCAAACAGTAACGGAAAGCAAGGAATGCAAGGCAAAGCAAGGCAAAGCAAGCAAGTCTATGGCAAGGTGAAACAAGGCTAAGGCACCACAACGCACGGCTAGGAAATGCACGGCCAGCCAAGGAAAAGGTAACGCAAGGCAAGGCACTGTGAGGCAAGGCAAGGCTAATGCACGACAGCGCAAGGCTAGGCAATGCACGGAAGGCAAGCAAAGAGTAACGGAAGGCAAGGAACACAAGGGAAAGCAAGGCAAGGCAAGGGTAACGGAAGGAACGGCACGGCAAGGGGAAACAAGGCTAAGGCACGACAACGCAGGGCTAGGCAATGCACGGCAAGGCAAGGAAAGGGTAACGCAAGGCAAGGCACGGTCAGGCGAGGCAAGGGTAATGCACGACAAGGCAAGGCTAGGCAGTGCACGGCAAGGCAAGCAAAGGGTACAGCAAGGAAAGGCACGGTCAGGCGAGGCAAGGGTAAGGCACGACAACGCAAGGCTAGGCAATGCACGAAAGGCAAGCAAAGAGTAACGGAAGGCAAGGAAGGCAAGGGAAAGCAGGGGAAGGCAAGGGTAACGGAAGGAACGGCACGGTAAGGGGAAACAAGGCTAAGGCACGACAACGCAGGGCTAGGCAATGCACGGCAAGGCAAGGAAAGGGTAACGCAACGCAAGGCACGGTCAGGCGAGGCAAGGGTAATGCACGACAACGCAAGGCTACGCAGTGCACGGCTAGGCAAGGAAAGAGTAACGGAAGGAAAGGAAGGCAAGGCAAAGCAAGGCAAGGCAAGTGTAACAAAAGGCACGGCACGGCAAGGGGAAACAAGGCTAAGGCACGGCAACGCAAGGCTAAGCAATGCACGGCCAGGCAAGGAAAGGGTAACGCAAGGCAAGGCACTGTCAGGCGAGGCAAGGCTAAGGCACGACAACGCAAGTCTAGGCAATGCACGGAAGGCAAGCAAAGAGTAACGGAAGGCAAGGAATGCAAGGCAAAGCAAGGCAAAGCAAGCAAGGCTATGGCAAGGTGAAACAAGGCTAAGGCACCACAACGCACGGCTAGACAATGTACGGCCAGCCAAGGAAAAGGTAACGCAAGGCAAGGCACTCTGAGGCAAGGCAAGGCTAATGCACGACAGCGCAAGGCTAGGCAATGCACGGAAGGCAAGCAAATAGTAACGGAAACCAAGGAAGGCAAGGGAAAGCAAGGCAAGGCAAGGGTAACGGAAGGAACGGCACGGCAAGGGGAAACAAGGCTAAGGCATGGCAACGCACGGCTAGGCAATGCACGGCAAGGCAAGGAAAAGGTAACGCAAGGCAAAGCACCTTGAGGCAAGGCAAGGCTGATGCACGACAACGCACGGCTAGGCAATGCACGGCAAGGCAAGGAAAGGGTAACGCAAGGCAAGGCACGGTCAGGCGAGGCAAGGCTAAGGCACGACAACGCAAGGCTAGGCAATGCACGAAAGGCAAGCAAAGAGTAACGGAAGGCAAGGAAGGCAAGGGAAAGCAGGGGAAGGCAAGGGTAACGGAAGGAACGGCACGGTAAGGGGAAACAAGGCTAAGGCACGACAACGCAGGGCTAGGCAATGCACGGCAAGGCAAGGAAAGGGTAACGCAAGGCAAGGCACGGTCAGGCGAGGCAAGGGTAATGCACGACAACGTAAGGCTACGCAGTGCACGGCTAGGCAAGGAAAGAGTAACGGAAGGAAAGGAAGGAAAGGCAAAGCAAGGCAAGGCAAGTGTAACAAAAGGCACGGCACGGCAAGGGGAAACAAGGCTAAGGCACGGCAACGCAAGGCTAAGCAATGCACGGAAGGCAAGCAAAGAGTAACGGAAGGCAAGGAATGCAAGGCAAAGCAAGGCAACGCAAGCAAGGCTATGGCAAGGTGAAAAAAGGCTAAGGCACGACCACGCAAGGCTAGGCAATGCACGGAAGGGAAGCAAAGAGTAACGGAAGGCAAGGAAGGCAAGGCAAAGCAAGGCAACGCAAGCAAGGCTATGGCAAGGTGAAAAAAGGCTAAGACACGACAACGCAACGCTAGGCAATGCACGGAAGGCAAGCAAAGAGTAACGGAAGGCAAGGAAGGCAAGGGAAAGCAAGGCAAAGCAAGCAAGGCTATGGCAAGGTGAAACAAGGCTAAGGCACCACAACGCATGGCTAGGCAATGCACGGCCAGCCAAGGAAAAGGTAACGCAAGGCAAGGCACTCTGAGGCAAGGCAAGGCTAATGCACGACAGCGCAAGGCTAGGCAATGCACGGAAGGCAAGCAAAGAGTAACGGAAACCAAGGAAGGCAAGGGAAAGCAAGGCAAGGCAAGGGTAACGGAAGGAACGGCACGACAAGGGGAAACAAGGCTAAGGCACGACCACGCAAGGCTAGGCAATGCACGGAAGGCAAGCAAAGAGTAATGGAAGGCAAGGAAGGGAAGGGAAAGCAAGGCAAGGCAATGGTAACGGAAAGAAAGGCACGGCAAGGGGAAACAAGGCTAAGGCACGACAACGCACTGCTAGGCAATGCACTGCAAGGCAAGGAAAGGGTAACGCAAGGCAAGGCACGGTAAGGCAAGACAAGGCTAATGCACGACAACGCACGGCTAGGCAATGCACGGCAAGGCAAGGAAAGGGTAACGCAAGGCAAGGCACGGTCAGGAGAGGCAAGGCTAATGCACGACAACGCAAGGCTAGGCAATGCACGGAAGGCAAGCAAAGAGTAACGGAAGGCAAGGAAGGCAACGGAAAGCAGGGGAAGGCAAGGGTAACGGAAGGAACGGCACGGTAAGGGGAAACAAGTCTAAGGCACGACAACGCAGGGCTAGGCAATGCACGGCAAGGCAAGGAAAGGGTAAGTAAAGGCAAGGCACGGTCAGGCGAGGCAAGGGTAATGCACGACAACGCAAGGCTAGGCAGTGCACGGCTAGGCAACGAAAGAGTAACGGAAGGAAAGGAAGGCAAGGCAAAGCAAGGCAAGGCAAGTGTAACAAAAGGCACGGCAAGGCAAGGGGAAACAAGGCTAAGGCACGGCAACGCAAGGCTAAGCAATGCACAGCCAGGGAAGGAAAGGGTAACGCAAGGCAAGGCACGGTAAGGCAAGGCGAGGCTAATGCACGACAACGCACGGCTAGGCAATGCACGGCAAGGCAAGTTGAGGGTAACGCAAGGCAAGGCACGGTTAGGCGAGGCAAGGGTAAGGCACGACAACGCAAGGCTAGGCAATGCACGGAAGGCAAGCAAAGAGTAACGGAAGGCAAGGAATGCACGGCAAAGCAAGGCAACGCAAGCAAGGCTATGGCAAGGTGAAAAAAGGCTAAGGCAGGACAACGCAAGGCTAGGCAATGCACGGAAGGCAAGCAAAGAGTAACGGAATGGAAGGAAGGCAAGGCAAAGCAAGGCAAAGCAAGCAAGGCTATGGCAAGGTGAAACAAGGCCAAGGCACCAGAACGCACGGCTAGGCAATGCACGGCCAGCCAAAGAAAAGGTAACGCAAGTCAAGGCACTGTGAGGCAAGGCAAGGCTAATGCACGACAGCGCAAGGCTAGGCAATGCACGGAAGGCAAGCAAAGAGTAACGGAAGGCAAGGAAGGCAAGGGAAAGCAAGGCAAGGCAAGGGTAACGGAAGGAACGGCACGACAAGGGGAAACAAGGCTAAGGCACGACAACGCAAGGCTAGGCAATGCACGGAAGGCAAGCAAAGAGTAACGGAAGGCAAGGAAGGCAAGGGAAAGCAAGGCAAGGCAAGGGTAACGGAAAGAAAGGCACGGCAAGGGGAAACAAGGCTAAGGCACGACAACGCACTGCTAGGCAATGCACTGCAAGGCAAGGAAAGGGTAACGCAAGGCAAGGCACGGTGAGGCAAGGCAAGGCTGATGCACGACAACGCACGGCTAGGCAATTCACGGCAAGGCAAGGAAAGGGTAACGCAAGGCAAGGCACGGTCAGGCCAGGCAAGGCTAAGGCACGAAAACGCACCGCTAGGCAATGCACGGCAAGGCAAGGAAAGGGTAACGCCAGGCAAGGTACGGTCAGGCAAGGCAAGGCTAATGCACGGCAAGGCAAGGAAAGGGTAACGCAAGGCATGGCACTGTCAGGCGAGGCAAGGCTAAGGCACGACAACGCAAGGCTAGGCAATGCACGGCTAGGCAAGGAAAGAGTAACGGAAGGAAAGGAAGGCAAGGCAAAGCATGGCAAGGCAAGTGTAACAACAGGCACGGCACGGCAAGGGGAAACAAGGCTAATGCACGACAACGCAAGGCTAGGCAATGTACGGAAGGCAAGAACAGAGTAACGGAAGGTAAGGAATGCAAAGGAAAGCAGGGGAAGGCAAGGGTAACGAAAGGAACGGCACGGTAAGGGGAAACAACGCTAAGGCACGACAAGACAGGGCTAGGCAATGCAGGGCAAGGCAAGGAAAGGGTAACGCAAGGCAAGGCACGGTTTGGGGAGGCAAGGCTAATGCACGACAACGCAAGGCTAGGCAATGCACGGAAGGCAAGCAAAGAGTAACGGAAGGCAAGGAATGCAACGGAAAGCAGGGCAAGGCAAGGGTAACGAAAGGAACGGCACGGTAAGGGGAAACAACGCTAAGGCACGACAACACAGGGTTAGGCAATGCAGGGCAAGGCAAGGAAAGGGTAACGCAAGGCAAGGCACGGTTTGGGGAAACAAGGCTAAGGCACGGCAACGCACGGCTAGGCAATGCACGGAAGGCAAGCAAAGAGTAACGGAAGGCAAGGAAGGCAAGGGAAAGCAAGGCAAGGCAAGTGTAGCAAAAGGCACGGAACGGCAAGGGGAAACAATGCTAAGGCACGGCAACGCACGGCTAGGCAATGCACGGCAAGGCAAGGAAAGGGTAACGCAAGGCAAGGCACGGCGAGGCAAGGCAAGGCTGATGCACGACAACGCACGGCTAGGCAATGCACGGCAAGGCAAGGAAAGGGTAACGCAATGCAAGGCACGGTCAGGCGAGGCAAGGCTAAGGCACGACAACGCAAGGCTAGGCAATGCACGGAAGGCAAGCAAAGAGTAACGGAAGGCAAGGAAGGCAAGGGAAAGGAGGGGAAGGCAAGGGTAACGGAAGGAACGGCACGGTAAGGGGAAACAAGGCTAAGGCACGACAACGCAGGGCTAGGCAATGCACGGCAAGGCAAGGAAAGGGTAAAGCAAGGCAAGGCACGGTCAGGCGAGGCAAGGGTAATGCACGACAACGCAAGGCTACGCAGTGCACGGCTAGGCAAGAAAAGAGTAACGGAAGGAAAGGAAGGCAAGGCAAAGCAAGGCAAGGCAAGTGTAACAAAAGGCACGGCACGGCAAGGGGAAGCAAGGCTAAGGAACGGCAACGCACGGCTAGGCAATGCACGGCCAGGCAAGGAAAGGGTAACGCAAGGCAAGGCACGGTAAGGCTAGACAAGGCTAATGTACGACAACGCACGGCTAGGCAATGCTCGGCAAGGCAAGGAAAGGGTAACGCAAGGCAAGGCACGGTAAGGCGAGGCAAGGCTAATGACGACAACGCAAGGCTAGGCAATGCACGGAAGGCAAGTAAAGAGTAACGGAACGCAAGGAAGGCAAGGGAAAGCAAGGCAAGTCAAGGTTAACGGAAGGAACGGCACGGCAAGGGGAAACAAGGCTAAGGCACGGTAACGCACGGCTAGGCAATGCAGGGCAAGGCAAGGAAATGGTAACGCAAGGCAAGGCACGGTTTGGGGAGGCAAGGCTAATACACGACAACGCAAGGCTAGGCAGTGCACGGCTAGGCAAGGAAAGAGTAACGGAAGGAAAGGAAGGCAAGGCAAAGCAAGGCAAGGCAAGTGTAACAAAAGGCAAGGCACGGCAAGGGGAAACAAGGCTAAGGAACGGCAACGCACGGCTAGGCAATGCACGGCCAGGCAAGGAAACGGTAACGCAAGGCAAGGCACGGTAAGGCTAGACAAGGCTAATGCACGACAACGCACGGCTAGGCAATGCTCGGCAAGGCAAGGAAATGGTAACGCAAGGCAAGGCACGGTAAGGCGAGGCAAGGCTAATGACGACAACGCAAGGCTAGGCAATGCACGGAAGGCAAGCAAAGAGTAACGGAAGGCAAGGAAGGCAAGGGAAACCAAGGCAAGGCAAGGGTAACGGAAGGAACGGCTCGGCAAGGGGAAACAAGGCTAAGGCACGGCAACGCAGGGCTAGGCAATGCACGGCAAGGCAAGGAAAGTGTAACGCAAGGCAAGGCACTGTCAGGCGAGGCAAAGCTAATGCACGACATCGCAAGGCTAGGCAGTGCACGGCTTCGCAAGGAAAGAGTAACGGAAGGAAAGGAAGGCAAGGCAAAGCACGGCAAGGCAAGTGTAACAACAGGCACGGTACGGAAAGGGGAAACAAGGCTAAGGCACGACAACGCAAGGCTAGGCAATGCACGGAAGGCAAGCAAAGAGTAACGGAAGGCAAGGAATGCAAAGGAAAGCAGGGGAAGGCAAGGGTAAAGAAAGGAACGGGACGGTAATGGGAAACAATCCTAAGGCACGACAACACAGTTCTAGGCAATGCAGGGCAACGCAAGGAAAGGGTAACGCAAGGCAAGGCACGGTTTGGGGAGGCAAGGCTAATGCACGACAACGCAAGGCTAGGCAATGCACGGAAGGCAAGCAAAGAGTAACGGAAGGCAAGGAAGGCAAGGGAAAGCAAGGCAAGGCAAGGGTAACGGAAGGAACGGCACGGCAAGGGGAAACAAGGCTAAGGCACGGCAACGCACGGCTAGGCAATGCACGGCAAGGCAAGGAAAGGGTAACGCAAGGCAAGGCACGGTGAGGCAAGGCAAGGCTGATGCACGACAACGCACGGCTAGGCAATGCACGGCAAGGCAAGGAAAGGGTAACGCAAGGCAAGGCACGGTCAGGCGAGGCAAGGCTAAGGCACGACAACGCAAGGCTAGGCAATGCACGGAAGGCAAGCAAAGAGTAACGGAAGGCAAGGAAGGCAAGGGAAAGCAGGGGAAGGCAAGGGTAACAGAAGGAACGGCACGGTAAGGGGAAACAAGGCTAAGGCACGACAACGCAGGGCTAGGCAATGCACGGCAAGGCAAGGAAAGGGTAACGCAAGGCAAGGCACGGTCAGGCGAGGCAAGGCTAAGGCACGACAACGCAAGGCTAGGCAATGCACGGTAGGCAAGCAAAGAGTAACGGACAGCAAGGAAGGAAGGCAAGGCAAAGCAAGGCAAGGCAAGTGTAACAAAAGGCACGGCACGGCAAGGGGAAACAAGGCTAAGGCACGACAACGCATGGCTAAGCAATGCACGGAAGGCAAGCAAAGAGTAACGGAAGGCAAGGAATGCAAGGCAAAGCAAGGCAACGCAAGCAAGGCTATGGCAAGGTGAAAAAAGGCTGAGGCACGACCACGCAAGGCTAGGCAATGCACGGAAGGCAAGCAAAGAGTAACGGAAGGCAAGGAAGGCAAGGGAAAGCAAGGCAAGGCAATGGTAACGGAAAGAAAGGCACGGCAAGGGGAAACAAGGCTAAGGCACGACAACGCACGGTTAGGCAATGCACGGCAAGGCAAGGAAAGGGTAAAGCAAGGGAAGGCACGGTCAGGCGAGGCAAGGGTAATGCACGACAACGCAAGGCTACGCAGTGCACGGCTAGGCAAGAAAAGAGTAACGGAAGGAAAGGAAGGCAAGGCAAAGCAAGGCAAGGCAAGTGTAACAAAAGGCACGGCACGGCAAGGGGAAGCAAGGCTAAGGAACGGCAACGCACGGCTAGGCAATGCACGGCCAGGCAAGGAAAGGGTAACGCAGGCAAGGCACGGTAAGGCTAGACAAGGCTAATGCACGACAACGCACGGCTAGGCAATGCTCGGCAAGGCAAGGAAAGGGTAACGCAAGGCAAGGCACGGTAAGGCGAGGCAAGGCTAATGACGACAACGCAAGGCTAGGCAATGCACGGAAGGCAAGTAAAGAGTAACGGAACGCAAGGAAGGCAAGGGAAAGCAAGGCAAGTCAAGGTTAACGGAAGGAACGGCACGGCAAGGGGAAACAAGGCTAAGGCACGGTAACGCACGGCTAGGCAATGCAGGGCAAGGCAAGGAAATGGTAACGCAAGGCAAGGCACGGTTTGGGGAGGCAAGGCTAATACACGACAACGCAAGGCTAGGCAGTGCACGGCTAGGCAAGGAAAGAGTAACGGAAGGAAAGGAAGGCAAGGCAAAGCAAGGCAAGGCAAGTGTAACAAAAGGCAAGGCACGGCAAGGGGAAACAAGGCTAAGGAACGGCAACGCACGGCTAGGCAATGCACGGCCAGGCAAGGAAACGGTAACGCAAGGCAAGGCACGGTAAGGCTAGACAAGGCTAATGCACGACAACGCACGGCTAGGCAATGCTCGGCAAGGCAAGGAAATGGTAACGCAAGGCAAGGCACGGTAAGGCGAGGCAAGGCTAATGACGACAACGCAAGGCTAGGCAATGCACGGAAGGCAAGCAAAGAGTAACGGAAGGCAAGGAAGGCAAGGGAAACCAAGGCAAGGCAAGGGTAACGGAAGGAACGGCTCGGCAAGGGGAAACAAGGCTAAGGCACGGCAACGCAGGGCTAGGCAATGCACGGCAAGGCAAGGAAAGTGTAACGCAAGGCAAGGCACTGTCAGGCGAGGCAAAGCTAATGCACGACATCGCAAGGCTAGGCAGTGCACGGCTTCGCAAGGAAAGAGTAACGGAAGGAAAGGAAGGCAAGGCAAAGCACGGCAAGGCAAGTGTAACAACAGGCACGGTACGGCAAGGGGAAACAAGGCTAAGGCACGACAACGCAAGGCTAGGCAATGCACGGAAGGCAAGCAAAGAGTAACGGAAGGCAAGGAATGCAAAGGAAAGCAGGGGAAGGCAAGGGTAAAGAAAGGAAAGGCACGGTAATGGGAAACAATCCTAAGGCACGACAACACAGTTCTAGGCAATGCAGGGCAACGCAAGGAAAGGGTAACGCAAGGCAAGGCACGGTTTGGGGAGGCAAGTCTAATGCACGACAACGCAAGGCTAGGCAATGCACGGAAGGCAAGCAAAGAGTAACGGAAGGCAAGGAAGGCAAGGGAAAGCAAGGCAAGGCAAGGGTAACGGAAGGAACGGCACGGCAAGGGGAAACAAGGCTAAGGCACGGCAACGCACGGCTAGGCAATGCACGGCAAGGCAAGGAAAGGGTAACGCAAGGCAAGGCACGGTGAGGCAAGGCAAGGCTGATGCACGACAACGCACGGCTAGGCAATGCACGGCAAGGCAAGGAAAGGGTAACGCAAGGCAAGGCACGGTCAGGCGAGGCAAGGCTAAGGCACGACAACGCAAGGCTAGGCAATGCACGGAAGGCAAGCAAAGAGTAACGGAAGGCAAGGAAGGCAAGGGAAAGCAGGGGAAGGCAAGGGTAACGGAAGGAACGGCACGGTAAGGGGAAACAAGGCTAAGGCACGACAACCCAGGGCTAGGCAATGCAGGGCAAGGCAAGGAAAGGGTAACGCAAGGCAAGGCACGGTCAGGCGAGGCAAGGCTAATGCACGACAACGCAAGGCTACGCAGTGCACGGCTAGGCAAGGAAAGAGTAACGGAAGGAAAGGAAGGAAAGGCAAAGCAAGGCAAGGCAAGTGTAACAAAAGGCACGGCACGGCAAGGGGAAACAAGGCTAAGGCACGGCAACGCAAGGCTAAGCAATGCACGGAAGGCAAGCAAAGAGTAACGGAAGGCAAGGAATGCAAGGCAAAGCAAGGCAACGCAAGCAAGGCTATGGCAAGGTGAAAAAAGGCTGAGGCACGACCACGCAAGGCTAGGCAATGCACGGAAGGCAAGCAAAGAGTAACGGAAGGCAAGGAAGGCAAGGGAAAGCAAGGCAAGGCAATGGTAACGGAAAGAAAGGCACGGCAAGGGGAAACAAGGCTAAGGCACGACAACGCACTGCTAAGCAATGCACTGCAAGGCAAGGAAAGGGTAACGCAAGGCAAGGCACGGTGAGGCAAGGCAAGGCTGATGCACGACAACGCACGGCTAGGCAATTCACGGCAAGGCAAGGAAAGGGTAACGCAAGGCAAGGCACGGTCAGGCGAGGCAAGGCTAAGGCACGACAACGCAAGGCTAGGCAATGCACGGAAGGCAAGCAAAGAGTAACGGAAGGCAAGCAATGCAAGGGAAAGCAGGGGAAGGCACGGGTAACGAAAGGAACGGCACGGTAAGGGGAAACAAGGCTAAGGCACGACAACGCACGGCTAGGCAATGCACGGCAAGGCAAGGAAAGGGTAACGCAAGGCAAGGCACGGTCAGGGGAGGCAAGGCTAAGGCACGACAACGCAAGGCTAGGCAATGCACGGAAGGCAAGCAAAGAGTAATGGAACGCAAGGAAGGCAAGGGAAAGCAAGGCAAGGCAAGGTGAACGGAAGGAACGGCACGGCAAGGGGAAACAAGGCTAAGGCACGACAACGCAGGGCTAGGCAATGCACGGCAAGGCAAGGAAAGGGTAAGTAAAGGCAAGGCACGGTCAGGCGAGGCAAGGGTAATGCACGACAACGCAAGGCTAGGCAGTGCACGGCTAGGCAACGAAAGAGTAACGGAAGGAAAGGAAGGCAAGGCAAAGCAAGGCAAGGCAAGTGTAACAAAAGGCACGGCAAGGCAAGGGGAAACAAGGCTAAGGCACGGCAACGCAAGGCTAAGCAATGCACAGCCAGGGAAGGAAAGGGTAACGCAAGGCAAGGCACGGTAAGGCAAGGCGAGGCTAATGCACGACAACGCACGGCTAGGCAATGCACGGCAAGGCCAGGAGAGGGTAACGCAAGGCAAGGCACGGTGAGGCAAGGCAAGGCTAATGCACGACAACGCAAGGCTAGGCAATGCACGGAAGGCAAGCAAAGAGTAACGGAAGGCAAGGAATGCAAGGCAAAGCAAGGCAACGCAAGCAAGGCTATGGCAAGGTGAAAAAAGGCTAAGGCAGGACAACGCAAGGCTAGGCAATGCACGGAAGGCAAGCAAAGAGTAACGGAATGGAAGGAAGGCAAGGCAAAGCAAGGCAAAGCAAGCAAGGCTATGGCAAGGTGAAACAAGGCCAAGGCACCAGAACGCACGGCTAGGCAATGCACGGCCAGCCAAAGAAAAGGTAACGCAAGTCAAGGCACTGTGAGGCAAGGCAAGGCTAATGCACGACAGCGCAAGGCTAGGCAATGCACGGAAGGCAAGCAAAGAGTAACGGAAACCAAGGAAGGCAAGGGAAAGCAAGGCAAGGCAAGGGTAACGGAAGGAACGGCACGACAAGGGGAAACAAGGCTAAGGCACGACCACGCAAGGCTAGGCAATGCACGGAAGGCAAGCAAAGAGTAACGGAAGGCAAGGAAGGCAAGTGAAAGCAAGGCAAGGCAATGGTAACGGAAAGAAAGGCACGGCAAGGGGAAACAAGGCTAAGGCACGACAACGCACTGCTAGGCAATGCACTGCAAGGCAAGGAAAGGGTAACGCAAGGCAAGGCACGGTGAGGCAAGGCAAGGCTGATGCACGACAACGCACGGCTAGGCAATTCACGGCAAGGCAAGGAAAGGGTAACGCAAGGCAAGGCACGGTCAGGCCAGGCAAGGCTAAGGCACGACAACGCAAGTCTAGGCAATGCACGGAAGGCAAGCAAAGAGTAACGGAAGGCAAGCAATGCAAGGGAAAGCAGGGGAAGGCAAGGGTAACGAAAGGAACGGCACGGCAAGGGGAAAAAAGGCTAAGGCACGACAACGCACGGCTAGGCAATGCACGGCAAGGCAAGGAAAGGGTAACGCAAGGCAAGGCACGGTCAGGCGAGGCAAGGCTAATGCACGACAACGCAAGGCTAGGCAATGCACGGAAGGCAAGCAAAGAGTAACGGAACGCAAGGAAGGCAAGGGAAAGCAAGGCAAGGCAAGGTGAACGGAAGGAACGGCACGGCAAGGGGAAACAAGGCTAAGGCACGGCAACGCACGGCTAGGCAATGCAGGGCAAGGCAAGGAAAGGGTAACGCAAGGCAAGGCACGGTAAGGCAAGACAAGGCTAATGCACGACAACGCACGGCTAGGCAATGCACGGCAAGGCAAGGAAAGGGTAACGCAAGGCAAGGCACGGTCAGGAGAGGCAAGGCTAATGCACGACAACGCAAGGCTAGGCAATGCACGGAAGGCAAGCAAAGAGTAACGGAAGGCAAGGAAGGCAAGGGAAACCAAGGCAAGGCAAGGGTAACGGAAGGAACGGCTCGGCAAGGGGAAACAAGGCTAAGGCACGGCAACGCAGGGCTAGGCAATGCACGGCAAGGCAAGGAAAGTGTAACGCAAGGCAAGGCACTGTCAGGCGAGCCAAAGCTAATGCACGACATCGCAAGGCTAGGCAGTGCACGGCTTCGCAAGGAAAGAGTAACGGAAGGAAAGGAAGGCAAGGCAAAGCACGGCAAGGCAAGTGTAACAACAGGCACGGTACGGCAAGGGGAAACAAGGCTAAGGCACGACAACGCAAGGCTAGGCAATGCACGGAAGGCAAGCAAAGAGTAACGGAAGGCAAGGAATGCAAAGGAAAGCAGGGGAAGGCAAGGGTAAAGAAAGGAACGGCACGGTAATGGGAAACAATCCTAAGGCACGACAACACAGTTCTAGGCAATGCAGGGCAACGCAAGGAAAGGGTAACGCAAGGCAAGGCACGGTTTGGGGAGGCAAGGCTAATGCACGACAACGCAAGGCTAGGCAATGCACGGAAGGCAAGCAAAGAGTAACGGAAGGCAAGGAAGGCAAGGGAAAGCAAGGCAAGGCAAGGGTAACGGAAGGAACGGCACGGCAAGGGGAAACAAGGCTAAGGCACGGCAACGCACGGCTAGGCAATGCACGGCAAGGCAAGGAAAGGGTAACGCAAGGCAAGGCACGGTGAGGCAAGGCAAGGCTGATGCACGACAACGCACGGCTAGGCAATGCACGGCAAGGCAAGGAAAGGGTAACGCAAGGCAAGGCACGGTCAGGCGAGGCAAGGCTAAGGCACGACAACGCAAGGCTAGGCAATGCACGGAAGGCAAGCAAAGAGTAACGGAAGGCAAGGAAGGCAAGGGAAAGCAGGGGAAGGCAAGGGTAACGGAAGGAACGGCACGGTAAGGGGAAACAAGGCTAAGGCACGACAACCCAGGGCTAGGCAATGCACGGCAAGGCAAGGAAAGGGTAACGCAAGGCAAGGCACGGTCAGGCGAGGCAAGGGTAATGCACGACAACGCAAGGCTACGCAGTGCACGGCTAGGCAAGGAAAGAGTAACGGAAGGAAAGGAAGGAAAGGCAAAGCAAGGCAAGGCAAGTGTAACAAAAGGCACGGCACGGCAAGGGGAAACAAGGCTAAGGCACGGCAACGCAAGGCTAAGCAATGCACGGAAGGCAAGCAAAGAGTAACGGAAGGCAAGGAATGCAAGGCAAAGCAAGGCAACGCAAGCAAGGCTATGGCAAGGTGAAAAAAGGCTGAGGCACGACCACGCAAGGCTAGGCAATGCACGGAAGGCAAGCAAAGAGTAACAGAAGGCAAGGAAGGCAAGGGAAAGCAAGGCAAGGCAATTATAACGGAAGGAACGGCACGTAAACGGGAAAAAAGGCTAAGGCACGACAACGCACTGCTAAGCAATGCACTGCAAGGCAAGGAAAGGGTAACGCAAGGCAAGGCACGGTGAGGCAAGGCAAGGCTGATGCACGACAACGCACGGCTATGCAATTCACGGCAAGGCAAGGAAAGGGTAACGCAAGGCAAGGCACGGTCAGGCGAGGCAAGGCTAAGGCACGACAACGCAAGGCTAGGCAATGCACGGAAGGCAAGCAAAGAGTAACGGAAGGCAAGGAAGGCAAGGGAAAGCAGGGGAAGGCACGGGTAACGAAAGGAACGGCACGGTAAGGGGAAACAAGGCTAAGGCACGACAACGCACGGCTAGGCAATTCACGGCAAGGCAAGGAAAGGGTAACGCAAGGCAAGGCACGGTCAGGGGAGGCAAGGCTAAGGCACGACAACGCAAGGCTAGGCAATGCACGGAAGGCAAGCAAAGAGTAACGGAACGCAAGGAAGGCAAGGGAAAGCAAGGCAAGGCAAGGTGAACGGAAGGAACGGCACGGCAAGGGGAAACAAGGCTAAGGCACGACAACGCAGGGCTAGGCAATGCACGGCAAGGCAAGGAAAGGGTAAGTAAAGGCAAGGCACGGTCAGGCGAGGCAAGGGTAATGCACGACAACGCAAGGCTAGGCAGTGCACGGCTAGGCAACGAAAGAGTAACGGAAGGAAAGGAAGGCAAGGCAAAGCAAGGCAAGGCAAGTGTAACAAAAGGCACGGCAAGGCAAGGGGAAACAAGGCTAAGGCACGGCAACGCAAGGCTAAGCAATGCACAGCCAGGGAAGGAAAGGGTAACGCAAGGCAAGGCACGGTAAGGCAAGGCGAGGCTAATGCACGACAACGCACGGCTAGGCAATGCACGGCAAGGCAAGGAGAGGGTAACGCAAGGCAAGGCACGGTTAGGCGAGGCAAGGGTAAGGCACGACAACGCAAGGCTAGGCAATGCACGGAAGGCAAGCAAAGAGTAACGGAAGGCAAGGAATGCAAGGCAAAGCAAGGCAACGCAAGCAAGGCTATGGCAAGGTGAAAAAAGGCTAAGGCAGGACAACGCAAGGCTAGGCAATGCACGGAAGGCAAGCAAAGAGTAACGGAATGGAAGGAAGGCAAGGCAAAGCAAGGCAAAGCAAGCAAGGCTATGGCAAGGTGAAACAAGGCCAAGGCACCAGAACGCACGGCTAGGCAATGCACGGCCAGCCAAAGAAAAGGTAACGCAAGTCAAGGGACTGTGAGGCAAGGCAAGGCTAATGCACGACAGCGCAAGGCTAGGCAATGCACGGAAGGCAAGCAAAGAGTAACGGAAGGCAAGGAAGGCAGGGGAAAGCAAGGCAAGACAAGGGTACCCGAAGGAACGGCACGACAAGGGGAAACAAGGCTAAGGCACGACAACGCAAGGCTAGGCAATGCACGGAAGGCAAGCAAAGAGTAACGGAAGGCAAGGAAGGCAAGTGAAAGCAAGGCAAGGCAATGGTAACGGAAAGAAAGGCACGGCAAGGGGAAACAAGGCTAAGGCACGACAACGCACTGCTAGGCAATGCACTGCAAGGCAAGGAAAGGGTAACGCAAGGCAAGGCACGGTGAGGCAAGGCAAGGCTGATGCACGACAACGCACGGCTAGGCAATTCACGGCAAGGCTAGGAAAGGGTAACGCAAGGCAAGGCACGGTCAGGCCAGGCAAGGCTAAGGCACGACAACGCAAGGCTAGGCAATGCACGGAAGGCAAGCAAAGAGTAACGGAAGGCAAGCAATGCAAGGGAAAGCAGGGGAAGGCAAGGGTAACGAAAGGAACGGCACGGTAAGGGGAAACAAGGCTAAGGCACGACAACACAGGGCTAGGCAATGCAGGGCAAGGCAAGGTAAGGGTAACGCAAGGCAAGGCACGGTCAGGCGAGGCAAGGCTAAGGCACGACAACGCAAGGCTAGGCAATGCACGGAAGGCAAGCAAAGAGTAACGGAAGGCAAGAAAGGCAAGGGAAAGCAAGGCAAGGCAAGGTGAACGGAAGGAACGGCACGGCAAGGGGAAACAAGGCTAAGGCACGGCAACGCACGGCTAGGCAATGCAGGGCAAGGCAAGGAAATGGTAACGCAAGGCAAGGCACGGTAAGGCAAGACAAGGCTAATGCACGACAACGCACGGCTAGGCAATGCACGGCAAGGCAAGGAAAGGGTAACGCAAGGCAAGGCACGGTCAGGCGAGGCAAGGCTAATGCACGACAACGCAAGGCTAGGCAATGCACGGAAGGCAAGCAAAGAGTAACGGAAGGCAAGGAAGGCAAGGGAAAGCAGGGGAAGGCAAGGGTAACGGAAGGAACGGCACGGTAAGGGGAAACAAGGCTAAGGCACGACAACGCAGGGCTAGGCAATGCACGGCAAGGCAAGGAAAGGGTAAGTAAAGGCAAGGCACGGTCAGGCGAGGCAAGGGTAATGCACGACAACGCAAGGCTAGTCAGTGAACGGCTAGGCAACGAAAGAGTAACGGAAGGAAAGGGAAGGCAAGGGTAACGGAAGGAACGGCACGGTAAGGGGAAACAAGGCTAAGGCACGACAACGCAGGGCTAGGCAATGCACGGCAAGGCAAGGAAAGGGTAACGCAAGGCAAGGCACGGTGAGGCAAGGCAAGGCTAATGCACGACAACGCACGACTAGGCAATGCACGGAAGGCAAGGAGAGGGTAACGCCAGGCAAGGTACGGTCAGGCAAGGCAAGGCTAATGCACGGCAAGGCAAGGAAAGGGTAACGCAAGGCAAGGCACTGTCAGGCGAGGCAAGGCTAAGGCACGACAACGCAAGGCTAGGCAATGCACGGAAGGCAAGGAAAGAGTAACGGAAGGAAAGGAAGGCAAGGCAAAGCATGGCAAGGCAAGTGTAACAACAGGCACGGCACGGCAAGGGGAAACAAGGCTAATGCACGACAACGCAAGGCTAGGCAATGCACGGAAGGCAAGCAAAGAGTAACGGAAGGCAAGGAATGCAAAGGAAAGCAGGGGAAGGCAAGGGTAACGAAAGGAACGGCACGGTAAGGGGAAAGAACGCTAAGGCACGACAACACAGGGCTAGGCAATGCAGGGCAAGGCAAGGAAAGGGTAACGCAAGGCAAGGCACGGTTTGGGGAAACAAGGCTAAGGCACGGCAACGTAGGGCTAGGCAATGCACGGCAAGGCAAGGAAAAGGTAACGCAAGGCAAGGCACTGTCAGGCGAGGCAAAGCTAATGCACGACAACGCAAGGCTAGGCAGTGCACGGCTAGGCAAGGAAAGAGTAACGGAAGGAAAGGAAGGCAAGGCAAAGCATGGCAAGGCAAGTGTAACAACAGGCACGGCACGGCAAGGGGAAACAAGGCTAAGGCACGACAACGCAAGGCTAGGCAATGCAGGGCAAGGCAAGCAAGAGTAACGGAACGCAAGGAAGGCAAGGGAAAGCAAGGCAAGGCAAGGTGAACGGAAGGAACGGCACGGCAAGGGGAAACAAGGCTAAGCTACGGCAACGCACGGCTAGGCAATGCAGGGCAAGGCAAGGAAATGGTAACGCAAGGCAAGGCACGGTTTGGGGAGGCAAGGCTAATGCACGACAACGCAAGGCTAGGCAGTGCACGGCTAGGCAAGGAAAGAGTAACGGAAGGAAAGGAAGACAAGGCAAAGCAAGGCAAGGCAAGTGTAACAAAAGGCAAGGCACGGCAAGGGGAAACAAGGCTAAGGAACGGCAACGCACGGCTAGGCAATGCACGGCCAGGCAAGGAAAGGGTAACGCAAGGCAAGGCACGGTAAGGCAAGGCGAGGCTAATGCACGACAACGCACGGCTAGGCAATGCACGGCAAGGCAAGGAAAGGGTAACGCAAGGCAAGGCACGGTTAGGCGAGGCAAGGGTAAGGCACGACAACGCAAGGCTAGGCAATGCACGGAAGGCAAGCAAAGAGTAACGGAAGGCAAGGAATTCAACGCAAAGCAATGCAACGCAAGCAAGGCTATGGCAAGGTGAAAAAAGGCTAAGGCAGGACAACGCAAGGCTAGGCAATGCACGGAAGGCAAGCAAAGAGTAACGGAATGGAAGGAAGGCAAGGCAAAGCAAGGCAAAGCAAGCAAGGCTATGGCAAGGTGAAACAAGGCCAAGGCACCAGAACGCACGGCTAGGCAATGCACGGCCAGCCAAAGAAAAGGTAACGCAAGTCAAGGCACTGTGAGGCAAGGCAAGGCTAATGCACGACAGCGCAAGGCTAGGCAATGCACGGAAGGCAAGCAAAGAGTAACGGAAACCAAGGAAGGCAAGGGAAAGCAAGGCAAGGCAAGGGTAACGGAAGGAACGGCACGGCAAGGGAAAACAAGGCTAAGGCACGAAAACGCACCGCTAGGCAATGCACGGCAAGGCAAGGAAAGGGTAACGCCAGGCAAGGCACGGTCAGGCAAGGCAAGGCTAATGCACGGCAAGGCAAGGAAATGGTAACGCAAGGCATGGCACTGTCAGGCGAGGCAAGGCTAAGGCACGACAACGCAAGGCTAGGCAATGCACGGCTAGGCAAGGAAAGAGTAACGGAAGGAAAGGAAGGCAAGGCAAAGCATGGCAAGGCAAGTGTAACAACAGGCACGGCACGGCAAGGGGAAACAAGGCTAAGGCACGACAACGCAAGGCTAGGCAATGCACGGAAGGCAAGCAAAGAGTAACGGAAGGCAAGGAATGCAAAGGAAAGCAGGGGAAGGCAAGGGTAACGAAAGGAACGGCACGGTAAGGGGAAACAACGCTAAGGCACGAAAACACAGGGCTAGGCAATGCAGGGCAAGGCAAGGAAAGGGTAACGCAAGGCAAGGCACGGTTTGGGGAGGCAAGGCTAATGCACGACAACGCAAGGCTAGGCAATGCACGGAAGGCAAGCAAAGAGTAACGGAAGGCAAGGAATGCAACGGAAAGCAGGGGAAGGCAAGGGTAACGAAAGGAACGGCACGGTAAGGGGAAACAACGCTAAGGCACGACAACACAGGGCTAGGCAATGCAGGGCAAGGCAAGGAAAGGGTAACGCAAGGCAAGGCACGGTTTGGGGAAACAAGGCTAAGGCACGGCAACGTAGGGCTAGGCAATGCACGGCAAGGCAAGGAAAAGGTAACGCAAGGCAAGGCACTGTCAGGCGAGGCAAAGCTAATGCACGACATCGCAAGGCTAGGCAGTGCACGGCTAGGCAAGGAAAGAGTAACGGAAGGAAAGGAAGGCAAGGCAAAGCATGGCAAGGCAAGTGTAACAACAGGCACGGCACGGCAAGGGGAAACAAGGCTAAGGCACGACAACGCAAGGCTAGGCAATGCACGGAAGGCAAGCAAAGAGTAACGGAACGCAAGGAAGGCAAGGGAAAGCAAGGCAAGGCAAGGTGAACGGAAGGAACGGCACGGCAAGGGGAAACAAGGCTAAGCTACGGCAACGCACGGCTAGGCAATGCAGGGCAAGGGAAGGAAATGGTAACGCAAGGCAAGGCACGGTTTGGGGAGGCAAGGCTAATGCACGACAACGCAAGGCTAGGCAGTGCAACGGCTAGGCAAGGAAAGAGTAACGGAAGGAAAGGAAGGCAAGGCAAAGCAAGGCAAGGCAAGTGTAACAAAAGGCAAGGCACGGCAAGGGGAAACAAGGCTAAGGAACGGCAACGCACGGCTAGGCAATGAACGGCCAGGCAAGGAAAGGGTAACGCAAGGCAAGGCACGGTAAGGCAAGACAAGGCTAAGGCACGACAACGCACGGCTAGGCAATGCACGGCAAGGCAAGGAAAGGGTAACGCAAGGCAAGGCACGGTCAGGAGAGGCAAGGATAATGCACGACAACGCAAGGGTAGGCAATGCACGGAAGGCAAGCAAAGAGTAACGGAAGGCAAGGAAGGCAAGGGAAAGCAGGGGAAGGCAAGGGTAACGGAAGGAACGGCACGGTAAGGGGTAACAAGGCTAAGGCACGACAACGCAGGGCTAGGCAATGCACGGCAAGGGAAGGAAAGGGTAACGCAAGGCAAGGCACGGTCAGGCGAGGCAAGGGTAATGCACGACAACGCAAGGCTACGCAGTGCACGGCTAGGCAACGAAAGAGTAACGGAAGGAAAGGAAGGCAAGGCAAAGCAAGGCAAGGCAAGTGTAACAAAAGGCACGGCAAGGCAAGGGGAAGCAAGGCTAAGGCACGGCAACGCAAGGCTAAGCAATGCACAGCCAGGGAAGGAAAGGGTAACGCAAGGCAAGGCACGGTAAGGCAAGGCGAGGCTAATGCACGACAACGCACGGCTAGGCAATGCACGGCAAGGCAAGGAAAGGGTAACGCAAGGCAAGGCACGGTTAGGCGAGGCAAGGGTAAGGCACGACAACGCAAGGCTAGGCAATGCACGGAAGGCAAGCAAAGAGTAACGGAAGGCAAGGAATGCAAGGCAAAGCAAGGCAACGCAAGCAAGGCTATGGCAAGGTGAAAAAAGGCTAAGGCAGGACAACGCAAGGCTAGGCAATGCACGGAATGCAAGCAAAGAGTAACGGAATGGAAGGAAGGCAAGGCAAAGCAAGGCAAAGCAAGCAAGGCTATGGCAAGGTGAAACAAGGCCAAGGCACCAAAACGCACGGCTAGGCAATGCACGGCCAGCCAAAGAAAAGGTAACGCAAGTCAAGGCACTGTGAGGCAAGGCAAGGCTTATGCACGACAGCGCAAGGCTAGGCAGTGCACGGCAGGGTAAAGAAAGAGTAACGGAAGGAAAGGAAGGCAAGGCAAAGCAAGGCAAGGCAAGGGTAACGGAAGGAACGGCACGGCAAGGGAAAACAAGGCTAAGGCACGAAAACGCACCGCTAGGCAATGCACGGCAAGGCAAGGAAAGGGTAACGCCAGGCAAGGCACGGTCAGGCAAGGCAAGGCTAATGCACGGCAAGGCAAGGAAATGGTAACGCAAGGCATGGCACTGTCAGGCGAGGCAAGGCTAAGGCACGACAACGCAAGGCTAGGCAATGCACGGCTAGGCAAGGAAAGAGTAACGGAAGGAAAGGAAGGCAAGGCAAAGCATGGCAAGGCAAGTGTAACAACAGGCACGGCACGGCAAGGGGAAACAAGGCTAAGGCACGACAACGCAAGGCTAGGCAATGCACGGAAGGCAAGCAAAGAGTAACGGAAGGCAGGGAATGCAAAGGAAAGCAGGGAAAGGCAAGGGTAACGAAAGGAACGGCACGGTAAGGGGAAACAACGCTAAGGCACGAAAACACAGGGCTAGGCAATGCAGGGCAAGGCAAGGAAAGGGTAACGCAAGGCAAGGCACGGTTTGGGGAGGCAAGGCTAATGCACGACAACGCAAGCCTAGGCAATGCACGGAAGGCAAGCAAAGAGTAACGGAAGGCACGGAATGCAACGGAAAGCAGGGGAAGGCAAGGGTAACGAAAGGAACGGCACGGTAAGGGGAAACAACGCTAAGGCACGACAACACAGGGCTAGGCAATGCAGGGCAAGGCAAGGAAAGGGTAACGCAAGGCAAGGCACGGTTTGGGGAAACAAGGCTAAGGCACGGCAACGTAGGGCTAGGCAATGCACGGCAAGGCAAGGAAAAGGTAACGCAAGGCAAGGCACTGTCAGGCGAGGCAAAGCTAATGCACGACATCGCAAGGCTAGGCAGTGCACGGCTAGGCAAGGAAAGAGTAACGGAAGGAAAGGAAGGCAAGGCAAAGCATGGCAAGGCAAGTGTAACAACAGGCACGGCACGGCAAGGGGAAACAAGGCTAAGGCACGACAACGCAAGGCTAGGCAATGCACGGAAGGCAAGCAAAGAGTAACGGAACGCAAGGAAGGCAAGGGAAAGCAAGGCAAGGCAAGGTGAACGGAAAGAACGGCACGGCAAGGGGAAACAAGGCTAAGCTACGGCAACGCACGGCTAGGCAATGCAGGGCAAGGGAAGGAAATGGTAACGCAAGGCAAGGCACGGTTTGGGGAGGCAAGGCTAATGCACGACAACGCAAGGCTAGGCAGTGCACGGCTAGGCAAGGAAAGAGTAACGGAAGGAAAGGAAGGCAAGGCAAAGCAAGGCAAGGCAAGTGTAACAAAAGGCAAGGCACGGCAAGGGGAAACAAGGCTAAGGAACGGCAACGCACGGCTAGGCAATGAACGGCCAGGCAAGGAAAGGGTAACGCAAGGCAAGGCACGGTAAGGCAAGACAAGGCTAATGCAAGACAACGCACGGCTAGGCAATGCACGGCAAGGCAAGGAAAGGGTAACGCAAGGCAAGGCACGGTCAGGAGAGGCAAGGCTAATGCACGACAACGCAAGGCTAGGCAATGCACGGAAGGCAAGCAAAGAGTAACGGAAGGCAAGGAAGGCAAGGGAAAGCAGGGGAAGGCAAGGGTAACGGAAGGAACGGCACGGTAAGGGGTAACAAGGCTAAGGCACGACAACGCAGGGCTAGGCCATGCACGGCAAGGGAAGGAAAGGGTAACGCAAGGCAAGGCACGGTCAGGCGAGGCAAGGGTAATGCACGACAACGCAAGGCTACGCAGTGCACGGCTAGGCAACGAAAGAGTAACGGAAGGAAAGGAAGGCAAGGCAAAGCAAGGCAAGGCAAGTGTAACAAAAGGCACGGCAAGGCAAGGGGAAGCAAGGCTAAGGCACGGCAACGCAAGGCTAAGCAATGCACAGCCAGGGAAGGAAAGGGTAACGCAAGGCAAGGCACGGTAAGGCAAGGCGAGGCTAATGCACGACAACGCACGGCTAGGCAATGCACGGCAAGGCAAGGAAAGGGTAACGCAAGGCAAGGCACGGTTAGGCGAGGCAAGGGTAAGGCACGACAACGCAAGGCTAGGCAATGCACGGAAGGCAAGCAAAGAGTAACGGAAGGCAAGGAATGCAAGGCAAAGCAAGGCAACGCAAGCAAGGCTATGGCAATTTGAAAAAAGGCTAAGGCAGGACAACGCAAGGCTAGGCAATGCACGGAATGCAAGCAAAGAGTAACGGAATGGAAGGAAGGCAAGGCAAAGCAAGGCAAAGCAAGCAAGGCTATGGCAAGGTGAAACAAGGCCAAGGCACCAGAACGCACGGCTAGGCAATGCACGGCCAGCCAAAGAAAAGGTAACGCAAGTCAAGGCACTGTGAGGCAAGGCAAGGCTAATGCACGACAGCGCAAGGCTAGGCAATGCACGGAAGGCAAGCAAAGAGTAACGGAAACCAAGGAAGGCAAGGGAAAGCAAGGCAAGGCAAGGGTAACGGAAGGAACGGCACGGCAAGGGAAAACAAGGCTAAGGCACGAAAACGCACCGCTAGGCAATGCACGGCAAGGCAAGGAAAGGGTAACGCCAGGCAAGGCACGGTCAGGCAAGGCAAGGCTAAGGCACGACAACGCAAGGCTAGGCAATGCACGGCTAGGCAAGGAAAGAGTAACGGAAGGAAAGGCAGGCAAGGCAAAGCATGGCAAGGCAAGTGTAACAACATGCACGGCACGGCAAGGGGAAGCAAGGCTAAGGCACGACAACGCAAGGCTAGGCAAAGCACGGAAGGCAAGCAAAGAGTAACGGAAGGCAAGGAATGCAAAGGAAAGCAGGGGAAGGCAAGGGTAACGAAAGGAACGGCACGGTAAGGGGAAAGAACGCTAAGGCACGACAACACAAGGCTAGGCAATGCAGGGCAAGGCAAGGAAAGGGTAACGCAAGGCAAGGCACGGTTTGGGGAGGCAAGGCTAATGCACGACAACGCAAGGCTAGGCAATGCACGGAAGGCAAGCAAAGAGTAACGGAAGGCAAGGAATGCAACGGAAAGCAGGGGAAGGCAAGGGTAACGAAAGGAACGGCACTGTAAGGGGAAACAACGCTAAGGCACGAAAACACAGGGCTAGGCAATGCAGGGCAAGGCAAGGAAAGGGTAACGCAAGGCAAGGCACGGTTTGGGGAAACAAGGCTAAGGCACGGCAACGTAGGGCTAGGCAATGCACGGCAAGGCAAGGAAAAGGTAACGCAAGGCAAGGCACTGTCAGGCGAGGCAAAGCTAATGCACGACATCGCAAGGCTAGGCAGTGCACGGCTAGGCAAGGAAAGAGTAACGGAAGGAAAGGAAGGCAAGGCAAAGCATGGCAAGGCAAGTGTAACAACAGGCACTGCACGGCAAGGGGAAACAAGGCTAAGGCACGACAACGGAAGGCTAGGCAATGCACGGAAGGCAAGCAAAGAGTAACGGAACGCAAGGAAGGCAAGGGAAAGCAAGGCAAGGCAAGGTGCAACGGAAGGAACGGCACGGCAAGGGGAAACAAGGCTAAGCTACGGCAACGCACGGCTAGGCAATGCAGGGCAAGGGAAGGAAATGGTAACGCAAGGCAAGGCACGGTTTGGGGAGGCAAGGCTAATGCACGACAACGCAAGGCTAGGCAGTGCACGGCTAGGCAAGGAAAGAGTAACGGAAGGAAAGGAAGACAAGGCAAAGCAAGGCAAGGCAAGTGTAACAAAAGGCAAGGCACGGCAAGGGGAAACAAGGCTAAGGAACGGCAACGCACGGCTAGGCAATGCACGGCCAGGCAAGGAAAGGGTAACGCAAGGCAAGGCACGGTAAGGCAAGGCGAGGCTAATGCACGACAACGCACGGCTAGGCAATGCACGGCAAGGCAAGGAAAGGGTAACGCAAGGCAAGGCACGGTTAGGCGAGGCAAGGGTAAGGCACGACAACGCAAGGCTAGGCAATGCACGGAAGGCAAGCAAAGAGTAACGGAAGGCAAGGAATTCAAGGCAAAGCAATGCAACGCAAGCAAGGCTATGGCAAGGTGAAAAAAGGCTAAGGCAGGACAACGCAAGGCTAGGCAATGCACGGAAGGCAAGCAAAGAGTAACGGAATGGAAGGAAGGCAAGGCAAAGCAAGGCAAAGGAAGCAAGGCTATGGCAAGGTGAAACAAGGCCAAGGCACCAGAACGCACGGCTAGGAAATGCACGGCCAGCCAAAGAAAAGGTAACGCAAGTCAAGGCACTGTGAGGCAAGGCAAGGCTAATGCACGACAGCGCAAGGCTAGGCAATGCACGGAAGGCAAGCAAAGAGTAACGGAAACCAAGGAAGGCAAGGGAAAGCAAGGCAAGGCAAGGGTAACGGAAGGAACGGCACGGCAAGGGAAAACAAGGCTAAGGCACGAAAACGCACCGCTAGGCAATGCACGGCAAGGCAAGGAAAGGGTAACGCCAGGCAAGGCACGGTCAGGCAAGGCAAGGCTAATGCACGGCAAGGCAAGGAAATGGTAACGCAAGGCATGGCACTGTCAGGCGAGGCAAGGCTAAGGCACGACAACGCAAGGCTAGGCAATGCACGGCTAGGCAAGGAAAGAGTAACGGAAGGAAAGGAAGGCAAGGCAAAGCATGGCAAGGCAAGTGTAACAACAGGCACGGCACGGCAAGGGGAAACAAGGCTAAGGCACGACAACGCAAGGCTAGGCAATGCACGGAAGGCAAGCAAAGAGTAACGGAAGGCAAGGAATGCAAAGGAAAGCAGGGGAAGGCAAGGGTAACGAAAGGAACGGCACGGTAAGGGGAAACAACGCTAAGGCACGACAACACAGGGCTAGGCAATGCAGGGCAAGGCAAGGAAAGGGTAACGCAAGGCAAGGCACGGTTTGGGGAGGCAAGGCTAATGCACGACAACGCAAGGCTAGGCAATGCACGGAAGGCAAGCAAAGAGTAACGGAAGGCAAGGAATGCAACGGAAAGCAGGGGAAGGCAAGGGTAACGAAAGGAACGGCACGGTAAGGGGAAACAACGCTAAGGCACGACAACACAGGGCTAGGCAATGCAGGGCAAGGCAAGGAAAGGGTAACGCAAGGCAAGGCACGGTTTGGGGAAACAAGGCTAAGGCACGGCAACGCAGGGCTAGGCAATGCACGGCAAGGCAAGGAAAAGGTAACGCAAGGCAAGGCACTGTCAGGCGAGGCAAAGCTAATGCACGACATCGCAAGGCTAGGCAGTGCACGGCTAGGCAAGGAAAGAGTAACGGAAGGAAAGGAAGGCAAGGCAAAGCATGGCAAGGCAAGTGTAACAACAGGCACGGCACGGCAAGGGGAAACAAGGCTAAGGCACGACAACGCAAGGCTAGGCAATGCACGGAAGGCAAGCAAAGAGTAACGGAAGGCAAGGAATGCAAAGGAAAGCAGGGGAAGGCAAGGGTAACGAAAGGAACGGCACGGTAAGGGGAAACAACGCTAAGGCACGACAACACAGAGCTAGGCAATGCAGGGCAAGGCAAGGAAAGGGTAACGCAATGCAAGGCACGGTCAGGCGAGGCAAGGCTAAGGCACGACAACGCAAGGCTAGGCAATGCACGGAAGGCAAGCAAAGCGTAACGGAAGGCAAGGAAGGCAAGGGAAAGGAGGGGAAGGCAAGGGTAACGGAAGGAACGGCACGGTAAGGGGAAACAAGGCTAAGGCACGACAACGCAGGGCTAGGCAATGCACGGCAAGGCAAGGAAAGGGTAAAGCAAGGCAAGGCACGGTCAGGCGAGGCAAGGGTAATGCACGACAATGCAAGGCTACGCAGTGCACGGCTAGGCAAGGAAAGAGTAACGGAAGGAAAGGAAGGCAAGGCAAAGCAAGGCAAGGCAAGGCAAGTGTAACAAAAGGCACGGCACGGCAAGGGGAAACAAGGCTAAGGAACGGCAACGCACGGCTAGGCAATGCACGGCCAGGCAAGGAAACGGTAACGCAAGGCAAGGCACGGTAAGGCTAGACAAGGCTAATGCACGACAACGCACGGCTAGGCAATGCTCGGCAAGGCAAGGAAAGGGTATCGCAAGGCAAGGCACGGTAAGGCGAGGCAAGGCTAATGACGACAACGCAAGGCTAGGCAAAGCACGGAAGGCAAGCAAAGAGTAACGGAACGCAAGGAAGGCAAGGGAAAGCAAGGCAAGGCAAGGTTAACGGAAGGAACGGCACGGCAAGGGGAAACAAGTCTAAGGCACGGTAACGCACGGCTAGGCAATGCAGGGCAAGGCAAGGAAATGGTAACGCAAGGCAAGGCACGGTTTGGGGAGGCAAGTCTAATACACGACAACGCAAGGCTAGGCAATGCACGGCTAGGCAAGGAAAGAGTAACGGAAGGAAAGGAAGGCAAGGTAAAGCATGGCAAGGCAAGTGTAACAACAGGCACGGCACGGCAAGGGGAAACAAGGCTAAGGCACGACAACGCAAGGCTAGGCAATGCACGGAAGGCAAGCAAAGAGTAACGGAAGGCAAGGAATGCAAAGGAAAGCAGGGGAAGGCAAGGGTAACGAAAGGAACGGCACGGTAAGGGGAAACAACGCTAAGGCACGAAAACACAGGGCTAGGCAATGCAGGGCAAGGCAAGGAAAGGGTAACGCAAGGCAAGGCACGGTTTGGGGAGGCAAGGCTAATGCACGACAACGCAAGGCTAGGCAATGCACGGAAGGCAAGCAAAGAGTAACGGAAGGCAAGGAATGCAACGGAAAGCAGGGGAAGGCAAGGGTAACGAAAGGAACGGAACGGTAAGGGGAAACAAGGCTAAGGCACGACAACACAGGGCTAGGCAATGCAGGGCAAGGCAAGGAAAGGGTAACGCAAGGCAAGGCACGGTTTGGGGAAACAAGGCTAAGGCACGGCAACGCAGGGCTAGGCAATGCACGGCAAGGCAAGGAAAAGGTAACGCAAGGCAAGGCACTGTCAGGCGAGGCAAAGCTAATGCACGACATCGCAAGGCTAGGCAGTGCACGGCTAGGCAAGGAAAGAGTAACGGAAGGAAAGGAAGGCAAGGCAAAGCATGGCAAGGCAAGTGTAACAACAGGCACGGCACGGCAAGGGGAAACAAGGCTAAGGCACGACAACGCAAGGCTAGGCAATGCACGGAAGGCAAGCAAAGAGTAACGGAAGGCAAGGAATGCAAAGGAAAGCAGGGGAAGGCAAGGGTAACGAAAGGAACGGCACGGTAAGGGGAAACAACGCTAAGGCACGACAACACAGGGCTAGGCAATGCAGGGCAAGGCAAGGAAAGGGTAACGCAATGCAAGGCACGGTCAGGCGAGGCAAGGCTAAGGCACGACAACGCAAGGCTAGGCAATGCACGGAAGGCAAGCAAAGCGTAACGGAAGGCAAGGAAGGCAAGGGAAAGGAGGGGAAGGCAAGGGTAACGGAAGGAACGGCACGGTAAGGGGAAACAAGGCTAAGGCACGACAACGCAGGGCTAGGCAATGCACGGCAAGGCAAGGAAAGGGTAAAGCAAGGCAAGGCACGGTCAGGCGAGGCAAGGGTAATGCACGACAATGCAAGGCTAGGCAATGCACGGCAAGGCAAGGAAAGAGTAACGGAAGGCAAGGAAGGCAAGGCAAAGCAAGGCAAGGCAAGGCAAGTGTAACAAAAGGCACGGCACGGCAAGGGGAAACAAGGCTAAGGAACGGCAACGCACGGCTAGGCAATGCACGGCCAGGCAAGGAAACGGTAACGCAAGGCAAGGCACGGTAAGGCTAGACAAGGCTAATGCACGACAACGCACGGCTAGGCAATGCACGGCAAGGCAAGGAAAGGGTAACGCAAGGCAAGGCACGGCACGGCAGGCGAGGCAAAGAGTAACGGAAGGCAAGGAAGGCAAGGGAAAGCAAGGCAAGGCAAGGTTAACGGAAGGAACGGCACGGCAAGGGGAAACAAGGCTAAGGCACGGTAACGCACGGCTAGGCAATGCAGGGCAAGGCAAGGAAATGGTAACGCAAGGCAAGGCACGGTTTGGGGAGGCAAGGCTAATACACGACAACGCAAGGCTAGGCAGTGCACGGCTAGGCAAGGAAAGAGTAACGGAAGGAAAGGAAGGCAAGGCAAAGCAAGGCAAGGCAAGTGGAACAAAAGGCACGGCACGGCAAGGGGAAACAAGGCTAAGGCACGACAACGCACGGCTAGGCAATGCACGGCAAGGCAAGGAAAGGGTAACGCAAGGCAAGGCACGGTAAGGCTAGACAAGGCAAATGCACGACAACGCACGGCTAGGCAATGCACGGCAAGGCAAGGAAATGGTAACGCAAGGCAAGGCACGGTAGGCAATGCACGGACGGCAAGCAAAGAGTAACGGAAGGCAAGGAAGGCAAGGGAAACCAAGGCAAGGCAAGGGTAACGGAAGGAACGGCTCGGCAAGGGGAAACAAGGCTAAGGCACGGCAATGCAGGGCTAGGCAATGCACGGCAAGGCAAGGAAAGGGTAACGCAAGGCAAGGCACTGTCAGGCGAGGCAAAGATAATGCACGACAACGCACGGCTAGGCAATGCACGGCAAGGCAAGGAAAGGGTAAGGCAAGGCAAGGCACGGTGAGGCAAGGCAAGGCTGATGCACGACAACGCACGGCTAGGCAATGCACGGCAAGGCAAGGAAAGGGTAACGCAAGGCAAGGCACGGTCAGGCGAGGCAAGGCTAAGGCACAACAACGCAAGGCTAGGCAATGCACGGAAGGCAAGCAAAGAGTAACGGAAGGCAAGGAAGGCAAGGGAAAGCAGGGGAAGGCAAGGGTAACGGAAGGAACGGCACGGTAAGGGGAAACAAGGCTAAGGCACGACAACACAGTTCTAGGCAATGCAGGGCAAGGCAAGGAAAGGGTAACGCAAGGCAAGGCACGGTTTGGGGAGGCAAGGCTAATGCACGACAACGCAAGGCTAGGCAATGCACGGAAGGCAAGCAAAGAGTAACGGAAAGCAAGGAAGGCAAGGGAAAGCAAGGCAAGGCAAGGGTAACGGAAGGAACGGCACGGCAAGGGGAAACAAGGCTAAGGCACGGGAACGCACGGCTAGGCAATGCACGGCAAGGCAAGGAAAGGGTAACGCAAGGCAAGGCACGGTGAGGCAAGGCAAGACTGAGGCACGACAACGCACGGCTAGGCAATGCACGGCCAGGCAAGGAAAGGGTAACGCAAGGCAAGGCACGGTCAGGCGAGGCAAGGCTAAGGCACGACAACGCAAGGCTAGGCAATGCACGGAACGCAAGCAAAGAGTAACGGAAGGCAAGGAAGGCAAGGGAAAGCAAGGCAAGGCAAGGGTAACGGAAGGAACGGCACGGTAAGTGGAAACAAGGCTATGGCACGACAACGCAGGGCTAGGCAATGGACGGCAAGGCAAGGAAAGGGTAACGCAAGGCAAGGCACGGTCAGGCGAGGCAAGGGTAATGCACGACAACGCAAGGCTACGCAGTGCACGGCTAGGCAAGGAAAGAGTAACGGAAGGTAATGAAGGCAAGGCAAAGCAAGGCAAGGCAAGTGTAAAAAATGGCACGGCACGGCAAGGGGAAACAAGGCTAAGGCACGGCAACGCAAGGCTAAGCAATGAACGGCCAGGCAAGGAAAGGCTAACGCAAGGCAAGGAAAGGGTAACGCAAGGCAAGGCACGGTTAGGCGAGGCAAGGCTAAGGCACGACAACGCAAGGCTAGGCAATGCACGGAAGGCAAGCAAAGAGTAACGGAAAGCAAGGAATGCAAGGCAAAGCAAGGCAAAGCAAGCAAGTCTATGGCAAGGTGAAACAAGGCTTAGGCACCACAACGCACGGCTAGGCAATGCACGGCCAGCCGAGGAAAAGGTAACGCAAGGCAAGGCACTGTGAGGCAAGGCAAGGCTAATGCCCGACAGCGCAAGGCTAGGCAATGCTCGGCTAGGCAAGGAAAGAATAACGGAAGGAAAGAAGGCAAGGCAAAGCATGGCAAGGCAAGTGTAACAACAGGCACGGCACGGCAAGGGGAAACAAGGCTAAGGCACGACAACGCAAGGCTAGGCAATGCACGGAAGGCAAGCAAAGAGTAACGGAAGGCAAGGAAGGCAAGGGAAAGCAAGGCAAGGCAAGGGTAACGGAAGGAACGGCACGGCAAGGGGAAACAAGGCTAAGGCACGGCAACGCACGGATAGGCAATGCACGGCAAGGCAAGGAAAGGGTAACGCAAGGCAAGGCACGGTGAGGCAAGGCAAGGCTGATGCACGACAACGCACGGCTAGGCAATGCACGGCAAGGCAAGGAAAGGGTAACGCCAGGCAAGGCACGGTCAGGCGAGGCAAGGCTAAGGCACGACAACGCAAGGCTAGGCAATGCACGGAAGGCAAGCAAAGAGTAACGGAAGGCAAGGAAGGCAAGGGAAAGCAGGGGAAGGCAAGGGTAACGGAAGGAAAGGCACGGTAAGGGGAAACAAGGCTAAGGCACGACAACGCAGGGCTAGGCAATGCACGGCAAGGCAAGGAAAGGGTAACGCAAGGCAAAGCACGGTCAGGCGAGGCGAGGCTAATGCACGACAACGCACGGCTAGGCAATGCACGGCAAGGCAATGAAAGGGTAACGCAAGGCATGGCACGGTTAGGCGAGGCAAGGCTAAGGCACGACAACGCAAGGCTAGGCAATGCACGGAAGGCAAGCAAAGAGTAACGGAAGGCAAGGAAGGCAAGGGAAACCAAGGCAAGGCAAGGGTAACGGAAGGAACGGCTCGGCAAGGGGAAACAAGGCTAAGGCACGGCAACGCAGGGCTAGGCAATGCACGGCAAGGCAAGGAAAGGGTAACGGAAGGAAAGGAAGGCAAGGCAAAGCAAGGCAAGGCAAGTGTAACAAAAGGCAAGGCACGGCAAGGGGAAACAAGGCTAAGGAACGGCAACGCACGGCTAGGCAATGCACGGCCAGGCAAGGAAAGGGTATCGCAAGGCAAGGCACGGTAAGGCAAGACAAAGCTAATGCACGACAACGCCGGCTAGGCAATGCACGGCAAGGCAAGGAACGGGTAACGAAAGGCAAGGCAAGGTGAGGCAAGGCAAGGCTGATGCACGGCAACGCACGGCTAGGCAATGCACGGCAAGGCAAGGAAAGGGTAACCCAAGGCAAGGCACGGTCAGGCGAGGCAAGGCTAAGGCACGACAACGCAAGGCTAGGCAATGCACGGAAGGCAAGCAAAGAGTAACTGAAGGCAAGGAAGGCAAGGGAAAGCAGGGGAAGGCAAGGGTAACGGAAGGAACGGCACGGTAAGGGGAAACAAGGCTAAGGCACGACAACGCAGGGCCAGGCAATGCACGGCAAGGCAAGGAAAGGGTAACGCAAGGCAAGGCACGGTCAGGCGAGGCAAGGGTAATGCACGACAACGCATGGCTACGCAGTGCACGGCTAGGCAAGGAAAGAGTAACGGAAGGAAAGGAAGGCAAGGGAAACCAAGGCAAGGCAAGTGTAACAAAAGGCACGGCAGGGCAAGGGGAAACAAGGCTAAGGCACGGCAACGCAAGGCTAAGCAATGCAAAGCCAGGCAAGGAAAGGGTAACGCAAGGCAAGGCACGGTAAGGCAAGGCGAGGCTAATGCACGAAAACGCACGGCTAGGCAATGCACGGCAAGGCAAGGAAAGGGTAACGCAAGGCAAGGCACCGTTAGGCGAGGCAAGGCTAAGGCACGACAACGCAAGGCTAGGCAATGCACGGAAGGCAAGCAACGAGTAACGGAAGGCAAGGAATGCAAGGCAAAGCAAGGCAACGCAAGCAAGGCTATGGCAAGGTGAAAAAAGGCTAAGGCACGACAACGGAAGGCTAGGCAATGCACGGAAGGCAAGCAAAGAGTAACGGAATGGAAGGAAGGCAAGGCAAAGCAAGGCAAAGGAAGCAAGGCTATGGCAAGGTGAAACAAGGCTAAGGCACCACAACGCACGGCTAGGCAATGCACGGCCAGCCAAGGAAAAGGTAACGCAAGGCAAGGCACTGTGAGGCAAGGCAAGGCTAATGCACGACAACGCACGGCTAGGCAATGCACGGCAAGGCAAGGAAAGGGTAACGCCATGAAAGGCACGGTCACGCAAGGCAAGGCTAATGCACGACAATGCAAGGCTAGGCAGTGCACGGCAAGGCAAGGAAAGGGTAACGCAATGCAAGGCACTGTCAGGCGAGGCAAGGCTAAGGCACGACAACGCAAGGCTAGGCAATGCACGGAAGGCAAGCAAAGAGTAACGGAAGGCAAGGAAGGCAAGGAAAAGCAAGGCAAGGCAAGGGTAACAGAAGGAACGGCTCGGCAATGGGAAACAAGGCTAAGGCACGGCAACGCAGGGCTAGGCAATGCACGGCAAGGCAAGGAAAGGGTAACGGAAGGAAAGGAAGGCAAGGCAAAGCAAGGCAAGGCAAGTGTAAGAAAAGGCAAGACACGGCAAGGGGAAACAAGGCTAAGGAACGGCAACGCACGGCTAGGCAATGCACGGCCAGGCAAGGAAAGGGTATCGCAAGGCAAGGCACGGTAAGGCAAGACAAAGCTAATGCACGACAACGCACGGCTAGGCAATGCACGGCAAGGCAAGGAACGGGTAACGAAAGGCAAGGCAAGGTGAGGCAAGGCAAGGCTGATGCACGGCAACGCACGGCTAGGCAATGCACGGCAAGGCAAGGAAAGGGTAACCCAAGGCAAGGCACGGTCAGGCGAGGCAAGGCTAAGGCACGACAACGCAAGGCTAGGCAATGCACGGAAGGCAAGCAAAGAGTAACTGAAGGCAAGGAAGGCAAGGGAAAGCAGGGGAAGGCAAGGGTAACGGAAGGAACGGCACGGTAAGGGGAAACAAGGCTAAGGCACGACAACGCAGGGCCAGGCAATGCACGGCAAGGCAAGGAAAGGGTAACGCAAGGCAAGGCACGGTCAGGCGAGGCAAGGGTAATGCACGACAACGCATGGCTACGCAGTGCACGGCTAGGCAAGGAAAGAGTAACGGAAGGAAAGGAAGGCAAGGGAAACCAAGGCAAGGCAAGTGTAACAAAAGGCACGGCAGGGCAAGGGGAAACAAGGCTAAGGCACGGCAACGCAAGGCTAAGCAATGCAAAGCCAGGCAAGGAAAGGGTAACGCAAGGCAAGGCACGGTAAGGCAAGGCGAGGCTAATGCACGAAAACGCACGGCTAGGCAATGCACGGCAAGGCAAGGAAAGGGTAACGCAAGGCAAGGCACCGTTAGGCGAGGCAAGGCTAAGGCACGACAACGCAAGGCTAGGCAATGCACGGAAGGCAAGCAACGAGTAACGGAAGGCAAGGAATGCAAGGCAAAGCAAGGCAACGCAAGCAAGGCTATGGCAAGGTGAAAAAAGGCTAAGGCACGACAACGGAAGGCTAGGCAATGCACGGAAGGCAAGCAAAGAGTAACGGAATGGAAGGAAGGCAAGGCAAAGCAAGGCAAAGGAAGCAAGGCTATGGCAAGGTGAAACAAGGCTAAGGCACCACAACGCACGGCTAGGCAATGCACGGCCAGCCAAGGAAAAGGTAACGCAAGGCAAGGCACTGTGAGGCAAGGCAAGGCTAATGCACGACAACGCACGGCTAGGCAATGCACGGCAAGGCAAGGAAAGGGTAACGCCATGAAAGGCACGGTCACGCAAGGCAAGGCTAATGCACGACAATGCAAGGCTAGGCAGTGCACGGCAAGGCAAGGAAAGGGTAACGCAATGCAAGGCACTGTCAGGCGAGGCAAGGCTAAGGCACGACAACGCAAGGCTAGGCAATGCACGGAAGGCAAGCAAAGAGTAACGGAAGGCAAGGAAGGCAAGGGAAAGCAAGGCAAGGCAATGGTAACGGAAGGAACGGCACGGCAAGGGGAAACAAGGCTAAGGCACGACAACGAACGGCTAGGCAATGCACTGCAAGGGAAGGAAAGGGTAACGCAAGGCAAGGCACGGTTAGGCAAGGCAAGGCTGATGCACGACAACGCACGGCTAGGCAATTCACGGCAAGGCAAGGAAAGGGTAACGCAAGGCAAGGCACGGTCAGGCGAGGCAAGGTTAAGGCACGACAACGCAAGGCTAGGCAATGCACGGAAGGCAAGCAAAGTGTAACGGAACGCAAGGAAGGCAAGGGAAAGCAAGGTAAGGCAAGTTTAACGGAAGGAACGGCACGGCAAGGGGTAACAAGGCTAAGGCACGACAATGCACGGCTAGGCAATGCACGGCAAGGCAAGGAAAGGGTAACGCAAGGCAAGGCACGGTTAGGCAAGGCAAGGCTAATGCACGACAACGCACGGCTAGGCAATGCACGGCAAGGCAAGGAAAGGGTAACGCAAGGCAAGGCACGGTCAGGCAAGGCAAGGCTAAGGCACGACAACGCAAGGCTAGGCAGTGCACGGCAAGGCAAGGAAAGGGTAACGCAAGGCAAGGCACTGTCAGGCGAGGCAAGGCTAAGGCACGACAACGCAAGGCTAGGCAATGCACGGAAGGAAAGCAAAGAGTAACGGAAGGCAAGGAAAGCAAGGGAAAGCAAGGCAAGGTAAGGGTAACGCAAGGCAAGGCACGGTGAGGCAAGGCAAGGCTGATGCACGACAACGCACGGCTAGGCAATTCACGGCAAGGCAAGGAAAGGGTAACGCAAGGCAAGGCACGATCAGGAGGGCAAGGCTAAGGCACGACAACGCAAGGCTAGGCAATGCACGGAAGGCAAGCAAAGAGTAACGGAAGGCAAGGAAGGCTAGGGAAAGAAGGGGAAGGCAAGGGTAACGGAAGGAACGGCACGGCAAGGGGAAACAAGGCTAAGGCACGACAACGCACGGCTAGGCAATGCACTGCAAGGGAAGGAAATGGTAACGCAAGGCAAGGCACGGTTAGGCAAGGCAAGGCTGATGCACGACAACGCACGGCTAGGCAATTCACGGCAAGGCAAGGAAAGGGTAACGCAAGGCAAGGCACGGTCAGGCGAGGCAAGGCTAAGGCACGACAACGCAAGGCTAGGCAATGCACGGAAGGGAAGCAAAGAGTAACGGAACGCAAGGAAGGCAAGGGAAAGCAAGGGAAGGCAAGTTTAACGGAAGGAACGGCACGGCAAGGGGAAACAAGGCTAAGGCACGGCAACGCACGGCTAGGCAATGCAGGGCAAGGCAAGGAAATGGTAACGCAAGGCAAGGCACGGATTGGGGAGGCAAGGCTAATGCACGACAACGCACAGCTAGGCAATGCACGGCAAGGCAAGGAAAGGGTAACGCAAGGCAAGGCACGGTGAGGCAAGGCAAGGCTAATGCACGACAACGCACAGCTAGGCAATGCACGGCAAGGCAAGGAAAGGGTAACGCTAGGCAAGGCACGGTCAGGCAAGGCAAGGCTAATGCACGACAAGGCAAGGCTAGGCAGTGCACGGCAAGGCAAGGAAAGGGTAACGAAAGGCAAGGCACGGTGAGGCGAGGCAAGGCTAAGCCACGACAACGCAAGGCTAGGCAATGCACGGAAGGAAAGCAAAGAGTAACGGAAGGTAAGGAAAGCAAGGGAAAGCAAGGCAAGGCAAGGGTAACGCAAGGCAAGGCACGGTGAGGCAAGGCAAGGCTGATGCACGACAACGCACGGCTAGGCAATTCACGGCAAGGCAAGGAAAGGGTAACGCAAGGCAAGGCACGATCAGGCGAGGCAAGGCTAAGGCACGACAACGCAAGGCTAGGCAATGCCCGGAAGGCAAGCAAAGAGTAACGGAAGGCAAGGAAGGCTAGGGAAAGAAGGGGAAGGCAAGGGTAACGGAAGGAACGGCACGGTAAGGGCAAACAAGACTAAGTCACGACAACACAGGGCTAGGCAATGCAGGGCAAGGCAAGGAAATGGTAACGCAAGGCAAGGCACGGTTTGGGGAGGCAAGGCTAATGCACGACAACGCAAGGATAGGCAGTGCACGGCTAGGGAAGGAAAGAATAACGGGAGGAAAGGAAGGCAAGGCAAAGCAAGGCAAGGCAAGTGTAACAAAAGGCAAGGTACGGCAAGCGGAAACAAGGCTTAGGAACGGTAACGCACGGCTAGGCAATGCACGGCCAGGCAAGGAAAGGGTAACGCAAGGCAAGGCACGGTCAGGCGAGGCAAGGCTAATGCACGACAACGCAAGGCGAGGCAATGCACTGAAGGCAAGCAAAGAGTAACGGAAGGCAAGGAAGGCAAGGGAAAGCAAGGCAAGGCAAGGGTAACGGAAGGAACGGCACGGCAAGGGGAAACAAGGCTAAGGCACGGCAACGCACGGCTAGGCAATGCACGGCAAGGAAAGGAAAGGGTAACCCAAGGCAAGGCACGGTGAGGCAAGGCAAGGCTGATGCACGACAACGCACTGCTAGGCAATGCACGGCAAGGCAAGGAAAGGCTAACGCAATGCAAGGCACTGTCAGGCGAGGCAAGGCTAAGGCACGACAACGCAAGGCTAGGCAATGCACGGAAGCCAAGCAAAGAGTAACGGAAGGCAAGGAATGCAACGGAAAGCAGGGGAAGGCAAGGGTAACGAAAGGAACGGCACGGTAAGGGGAAACAAGTCTAAGGCACGACAACACAGTTCTAGGCAATGCAGGGCAAGGCAAGGAAAGGGTAACTCAAGGCAAGGCACGGTTTGGGGAGGCAAGGCTAATGCACGACAACGCAAGGCTAGGCAATGCACGGAAGGCAAGCAAAGAGTAACGGAAGGCAAGGAAGGCAAGGGAAAGCAAGGCAAGGCAAGGGTAACGGAAGGAACGGCACAGCAAGGATAAACAAGGCTAAGGCACGGCAACGCAAGGCTAGGCAATGCACGGCAAGTCAAGGAATGGGTAACGCAAGGCAAGTCACGGTGAGGCAAGGCAAGGCTGATGCACGACAAGGCACGGCTAGGCAATGCACGGCAAGGCAAGGAAAGGGTAACGCAAGGCAAGGCACGGTGAGGCAAGGCAAGGCTGATGCACGACAACGCACGGCTAGGCAATGCACGGCAAGGCAAGGAAAGGGTAACGCAAGGCAAGGCACGGTCAGGCGAGGCAAGGCTAAGGCACAACAACGCAAGGCTAGGCAATGCACGGAAGGCAAGCAAAGAGTAACGGAAGGCAAGGAAGGCAAGGGAAAGCAGGGGAAGGCAAGGGTAACGGAAGGAACGGCACGGTAAGGGGAAACAAGGCTAAGGCACGACAACACAGTTCTAGGCAATGCAGGGCAAGGCAAGGAAAGGGTAACGCAAGGCAAGGCACGGTTTGGGGAGGCAAGGCTAATGCACGACAACGCAAGGCTAGGCAATGCACGGAAGGCAAGCAAAGAGTAACGGAAAGCAAGGAAGGCAAGGGAAAGCAAGGCAAGGCAAGAGTAACGGAAGGAACGGCACGGCAAGGGGAAACAAGGCTAAGGCACGGGAACGCACGGCTAGGCAATGCACGGCAAGGCAAGGAAAGGGTAACGCAAGGCAAGGCACGGTGAGGCAAGGCAAGACTGAGGCACGACAACGCACGGCTAGGCAATGCACGGCCAGGCAAGGAAAGGGTAACGCAAGGCAAGGCACGGTCAGGCGAGGCAAGGCTAAGGCACGACAACGCAAGGCTAGGCAATGCACGGAAGGCAAGCAAAGAGTAACGGAAGGCAAGGAAGGCAAGGGAAAGCAGGGGAAGGCAAGGGTAACGGAAGGAACGGCACGGTAAGTGGAAACAAGGCTATGGCACGACAACGCAGGGCTAGGCAATGGACGGCAAGGCAAGGAAAGGGTAACGCAAGGCAAGGCACGGTCAGGCGAGGCAAGGGTAATGCACGATAACGCCAGGCTACGCAGTGCACGGCTAGGCAAGGAAAGAGTAACGGAAGGAAATGAAGACAAGGCAAAGCAAGGCAAGGCAAGTGTAACAAAAGGCAAGGCACGGCAAGGGGAAACAAGGCTAAGGAACGGCAACGCACGGCTAGGCAATGCACGGCCAGGCAAGGAAAGGGTAACGCAAGGCAAGGCACGGTAAGGCAAGGCGAGGCTAATGCACGACAACGCACGGCTAGGCAATGCACGGCAAGGCAAGGAAAGGGTAACGCAAGGCAAGGCACGGTTAGGCGAGGCAAGGGTAAGGCACGACAACGCAAGGCTAGGCAATGCACGGAAGGCAAGCAAAGAGTAACGGAAGGCAAGGAATTCAAGGCAAAGCAATGCAACGCAAGCAAGGCTATGGCAAGGTGAAAAAAGGCTAAGGCAGGACAACGCAAGGCTAGGCAATGCACGGAAGGCAAGCAAAGAGTAACGGAATGGAAGGAAGGCAAGGCAAAGCAAGGCAAAGGAAGCAAGGCTATGGCAAGGTGAAACAAGGCCAAGGCACCAGAACGCACGGCTAGGAAATGCACGGCCAGCCAAAGAAAAGGTAACGCAAGTCAAGGCACTGTGAGGCAAGGCAAGGCTAATGCACGACAGCGCAAGGCTAGGCAATGCACGGAAGGCAAGCAAAGAGTAACGGAAACCAAGGAAGGCAAGGGAAAGCAAGGCAAGGCAAGGGTAACGGAAGGAACGGCACGGCAAGGGAAAACAAGGCTAAGGCACGAAAACGCACCGCTAGGCAATGCACGGCAAGGCAAGGAAAGGGTAACGCCAGGCAAGGCACGGTCAGGCAAGGCAAGGCTAATGCACGGCAAGGCAAGGAAATGGTAACGCAAGGCATGGCACTGTCAGGCGAGGCAAGGCTAAGGCACGACAACGCAAGGCTAGGCAATGCACGGCTAGGCAAGGAAAGAGTAACGGAAGGAAAGGAAGGCAAGGCAAAGCATGGCAAGGCAAGTGTAACAACAGGCACGGCACGGCAAGGGGAAACAAGGCTAAGGCACGACAACGCAAGGCTAGGCAATGCACGGAAGGCAAGCAAAGAGTAACGGAAGGCAAGGAATGCAAAGGAAAGCAGGGGAAGGCAAGGGTAACGAAAGGAACGGCACGGTAAGGGGAAACAACGCTAAGGCACGACAACACAGGGCTAGGCAATGCAGGGCAAGGCAAGGAAAGGGTAACGCAAGGCAAGGCACGGTTTGGGGAGGCAAGGCTAATGCACGACAACGCAAGGCTAGGCAATGCACGGAAGGCAAGCAAAGAGTAACGGAAGGCAAGGAATGCAACGGAAAGCAGGGGAAGGCAAGGGTAACGAAAGGAACGGCACGGTAAGGGGAAACAACGCTAAGGCACGACAACACAGGGCTAGGCAATGCAGGGCAAGGCAAGGAAAGGGTAACGCAAGGCAAGGCACGGTTTGGGGAAACAAGGCTAAGGCACGGCAACGCAGGGCTAGGCAATGCACGGCAAGGCAAGGAAAAGGTAACGCAAGGCAAGGCACTGTCAGGCGAGGCAAAGCTAATGCACGACATCGCAAGGCTAGGCAGTGCACGGCTAGGCAAGGAAAGAGTAACGGAAGGAAAGGAAGGCAAGGCAAAGCATGGCAAGGCAAGTGTAACAACAGGCACGGCACGGCAAGGGGAAACAAGGCTAAGGCACGACAACGCAAGGCTAGGCAATGCACGGAAGGCAAGCAAAGAGTAACGGAAGGCAAGGAATGCAAAGGAAAGCAGGGGAAGGCAAGGGTAACGAAAGGAACGGCACGGTAAGGGGAAACAACGCTAAGGCACGACAACACAGAGCTAGGCAATGCAGGGCAAGGCAAGGAAAGGGTAACGCAAGGCAAGGCACGGTCAGGCGAGGCAAGGCTAAGGCACGACAACGCAAGGCTAGGCAATGCACGGAAGGCAAGCAAAGCGTAACGGAAGGCAAGGAAGGCAAGGGAAAGCAAGGGAAGGCAAGGGTAACGGAAGGAACGGCACGGTAAGGGGAAACAAGGCTAAGGCACGACAACGCAGGGCTAGGCAATGCACGGCAAGGCAAGGAAAGGGTAAAGCAAGGCAAGGCACGGTCAGGCGAGGCAAGGGTAATGCACGACAACGCAAGGCTACGCAGTGCACGGCTAGGCAAGGAAAGAGTAACGGAAGGAAAGGAAGGCAAGGCAAAGCAAGGCAAGGCAAGGCAAGTGTAACAAAAGGCACGGCACGGCAAGGGGAAACAAGGCTAAGGAACGGCAACGCACGGCTAGGCAATGCACGGCCAGGCAAGGAAACGGTAACGCAAGGCAAGGCACGGTAAGGCTAGACAAGGCTAATGCACGACAACGCACGGCTAGGCAATGCTCGGCAAGGCAAGGAAAGGGTATCGCAAGGCAAGGCACGGTAAGGCGAGGCAAGGCTAATGACGACAACGCAAGGCTAGGCAATGCACGGAAGGCAAGCAAAGAGTAACGGAACGCAAGGAAGGCAAGGGAAAGCAAGGCAAGGCAAGGTTAACGGAAGGAACGGCACGGCAAGGGGAAACAAGTCTAAGGCACGGTAACGCACGGCTAGGCAATGCAGGGCAAGGCAAGGAAATGGTAACGCAAGGCAAGGCACGGTTTGGGGAGGCAAGTCTAATACACGACAACGCAAGGCTAGGCAGTGCACGGCTAGGCAAGGAAAGAGTAACGGAAGGAAAGGAAGGCAAGGCAAAGCATGGCAAGGCAAGTGTAACAACAGGCACGGCACGGCAAGGGGAAACAAGGCTAAGGCACGACAACGCAAGGCTAGGCAATGCACGGAAGGCAAGCAAAGAGTAACGGAAGGCAAGGAATGCAAAGGAAAGCAGGGGAAGGCAAGGGTAACGAAAGGAACGGCACGGTAAGGGGAAACAACGCTAAGGCACGAAAACACAGGGCTAGGCAATGCAGGGCAAGGCAAGGAAAGGGTAACGCAAGGCAAGGCACGGTTTGGGGAGGCAAGGCTAATGCACGACAACGCAAGGCTAGGCTATGCACGGAAGGCAAGCAAAGAGTAACGGAAGGCAAGGAATGCAACGGAAAGCAGGGGAAGGCAAGGGTAACGAAAGGAACGGAACGGTAAGGGGAAACAAGGCTAAGGCACGACAACACAGGGCTAGGCAATGCAGGGCAAGGCAAGGAAAGGGTAACGCAAGGCAAGGCACGGTTTGGGGAAACAAGGCTAAGGCACGGCAACGCAGGGCTAGGCAATGCACGGCAAGGCAAGGAAAAGGTAACGCAAGGCAAGGCACTGTCAGGCGAGGCAAAGCTAATGCACGACATCGCAAGGCTAGGCAGTGCACGGCTAGGCAAGGAAAGAGTAACGGAAGGAAAGGAAGGCAAGGCAAAGCATGGCAAGGCAAGTGTAACAACAGGCACGGCACGGCAAGGGGAAACAAGGCTAAGGCACGACAACGCAAGGCTAGGCAATGCACGGAAGGCAAGCAAAGAGTAACGGAAGGCAAGGAATGCAAAGGAAAGCAGGGGAAGGCAAGGGTAACGAAAGGAACGGCACGGTAAGGGGAAACAACGCTAAGGCACGACAACACAGGGCTAGGCAATGCAGGGCAAGGCAAGGAAAGGGTAACGCAATGCAAGGCACGGTCAGGCGAGGCAAGGCTAAGGCACGACAACGCAAGGCTAGGCAATGCACGGAAGGCAAGCAAAGCGTAACGGAAGGCAAGGAAGGCAAGGGAAAGGAGGGGAAGGCAAGGGTAACGGAAGGAACGGCACGGTAAGGGGAAACAAGGCTAAGGCACGACAACGCAGGGCTAGGCAATGCACGGCAAGGCAAGGAAAGGGTAAAGCAAGGCAAGGCACGGTCAGGCGAGGCAAGGGTAATGCACGACAATGCAAGGCTACGCAGTGCACGGCTAGGCAAGGAAAGAGTAACGGAAGGAAAGGAAGGCAAGGCAAAGGAAGGCAAGGCAAGGCAAGTGTAACAAAAGGCACGGCACGGCAAGGGGAAACAAGGCTAAGGAACGGCAACGCACGGCTAGGCAATGCACGGCCAGGCAAGGAAACGGTAACGCAAGGCAAGGCACGGTCAGGCTAGACAAGGCTAATGCACGACAACGCACGGCTAGGCAATGCTCGGCAAGGCAAGGAAAGGGTATCGCAAGGCAAGGCACGGTAAGGCGAGGCAAGGCTAATGACGACAACGCAAGGCTAGGCAAAGCACGGAAGGCAAGCAAAGAGTAACGGAACGCAAGGAAGGCAAGGGAAAGCAAGGCAAGGCAAGTTTAACGGAAGGAACGGCACGGCAAGGGGAAACAAGGCTAAGGCACGGTAACGCACGGCTAGGCAATGCAGGGCAAGGCAAGGAAATGGTAACGCAAGGCAAGGCACGGTTTGGGGAGGCAAGGCTAATACACGACAACGCAAGGCTAGGCAGTGCACGGCTAGGCAAGGAAAGAGTAACGGAAGGAAAGGAAGGCAAGGCAAAGCAAGGCAAGGCAAGTGGAACAAAAGGCAAGGCACGGCAAGGGGAAACAAGGCTAAGGAACGGCAACGCACGGCTAGGCAATGCACGGCCAGGCAAGGAAAGGGTAACGCAAGGCAAGGCACGGTAAGGCTAGACAAGGCAAATGCACGACAACGCACGGCTAGGCAATGCTCGGCAAGGCAAGGAAATGGTAACGCAAGGCAAGGCACGGTAAGGCGAGGCAAGGCTAATGCACGACAACGCAAGGCTAGGCAATGCACGGACGGCAAGCAAAGAGTAACGGAAGGCAAGGAAGGCAAGGGAAACCAAGGCAAGGCAAGGGTAACGGAAGGAACGGCTCGGCAAGGGGAAACAAGGCTAAGGCACGGCAATGCAGGGCTAGGCAATGCACGGCAAGGCAAGGAAAGGGTAACGCAAGGCAAGGCACTGTCAGGCGAGGCAAAGATAATGCACGACAACGCACGGCTAGGCAATGCACGGCAAGGCAAGGAAAGGGTAAGGCAAGGCAAGGCACGGTGAGGCAAGGCAAGGCTGATGCACGACAACGCACGGCTAGGCAATGCACGGCAAGGCAAGGAAAGGGTAACGCAAGGCAAGGCACGGTCAGGCGAGGCAAGGCTAAGGCACAACAACGCAAGGCTAGGCAATGCACGGAAGGCAAGCAAAGAGTAACGGAAGGCAAGGAAGGCAAGGGAAAGCAGGGGAAGGCAAGGGTAACGGAAGGAACGGCACGGTAAGGGGAAACAAGGCTAAGGCACGACAACACAGTTCTAGGCAATGCAGGGCAAGGCAAGGAAAGGGTAACGCAAGGCAAGGCACGGTTTGGGGAGGCAAGGCTAATGCACGACAACGCAAGGCTAGGCAATGCACGGAAGGCAAGCAAAGAGTAACGGAAAGCAAGGAAGGCAAGGGAAAGCAAGGCAAGGCAAGGGTAACGGAAGGAACGGCACGGCAAGGGGAAACAAGGCTAAGGCACGGCAACGCACGGCTAGGCAATGCACGGCAAGGCAAGGAAAGGGTAACGCAAGGCAAGGCACGGTGAGGCAAGGCAAGACTGAGGCACGACAACGCACGGCTAGGCAATGCACGGCAAGGCAAGGAAAGGGTAACGCAAGGCAAGGCACGGTGAGGCGAGGCAAGGCTAAGGCACGACACCGCAAGGCTAGGCAATGCACGGAACGCAAGCAAAGAGTAACGGAAGGCAAGGAAGGCAAGGGAAAGCAGGGGAAGGCAAGGGTAACGGAAGGAACGGCACGGTAAGTGGAAACAAGGCTATGGCACGACAACGCAGGGCTAGGCAATGGACGGCAAGGCAAGGAAAGGGTAACGCAAGGCAAGGCACGGTCAGGCGAGGCAAGGGTAATGCACGACAACGCAAGGCTACGCAGTGCACGGCTAGGCAAGGAAAGAGTAACGGAAGGTAATGAAGGCAAGGCAAAGCAAGGCAAGGCAAGTGTAAAAAATGGCACGGCACGGCAAGGGGAAACAAGGCTAAGGCACGGCAACGCAAGGCTAAGCAATGAACGGCCAGGCAAGGAAAGGCTAACGCAAGGCAAGGCAAGGAAAGGGTAACGCAAGGCAAGGCACGGTCAGGCGAGGCAAGGCTAAGGCACGACAACGCAAGGCTAGGCAATGCACGGAAGGCAAGCAAAGAGTAACGGAAAGCAAGGAATGCAAGGCAAAGCAAGGCAAAGCAAGCAAGTCTATGGCAAGGTGAAACAAGGCTTAGGCACCACAACGCACGGCTAGGCAATGCACGGCCAGCCGAGGAAAAGGTAACGCAAGGCAAGGCACTGTGAGGCAAGGCAAGGCTAATGCCCGACAGCGCAAGGCTAGGCAATGCTCGGCTAGGCAAGGAAAGAATAACGGAAGGAAAGAAGGCAAGGCAAAGCATGGCAAGGCAAGTGTAACAACAGGCACGGCACGGCAAGGGGAAACAAGGCTAAGGCACGACAACGCAAGGCTAGGCAATGCACGGAAGGCAAGCAAAGAGTAACGGAAGGCAAGGAAGGCAAGGGAAAGCAAGGCAAGGCAAGGGTAACGGAAGGAACGGCACGGCAAGGGGAAACAAGGCTAAGGCACGGCAACGCACGGATAGGCAATGCACGGCAAGGCAAGGAAAGGGTAACGCAAGGCAAGGCACGGTGAGGCAAGGCAAGGCTGATGCACGACAACGCACGGCTAGGCAAGGCACGGAAAGGGTAACGCAAGGCAAGGCACGGTCAGGCGAGGCAAGGCTAAGGCACGACAACGCAAGGCTAGGCAATGCACGGAAGGCAAGCAAAGAGTAACGGAAGGCAAGGAAGGCAAGGGAAAGCAGGGGAAGGCAAGGGTAACGGAAGGAACGGCACGGTAAGGGGAAACAAGGCTAAGGCACGACAACGCAGGGCTAGGCAATGCACGGCAAGGCAAGGAAAGGGTAACGCAAGGCAAAGCACGGTCAGGCGAGGCGAGGCTAATGCACGACAACGCACGGCTAGGCAATGCACGGCAAGGCAATGAAAGGGTAACGCAAGCCAAGGCACGGTGAGGCAAGGCAAGGCTAATGCACGACAACGCACGGCTAGGCAATGCACGGAAGGCAAGCAAAGAGTAACGGAAGGCAAGGAAGGCAAGGGAAACCAAGGCAAGGCAAGGGTAACGGAAGGAACGGCTCGGCAATGGGAAACAAGGCTAAGGCACGGCAACGCAGGGCTAGGCAATGCACGGCAAGGCAAGGAAAGGGTAACGGAAGGAAAGGAAGGCAAGGCAAAGCAAGGCAAGGCAAGTGTAAGAAAAGGCAAGGCACGGCAAGGGGAAACAAGGCTAAGGAACGGCAACGCACGGCTAGGCAATGCACGGCCAGGCAAGGAAAGGGTATCGCAAGGCAAGGCACGGTAAGGCAAGACAAAGCTAATGCACGACAACGCCGGCTAGGCAATGCACGGCAAGGCAAGGAACGGGTAACGAAAGGCAAGGCAAGGTGAGGCAAGGCAAGGCTGATGCACGGCAACGCACGGCTAGGCAATGCACGGCAAGGCAAGGAAAGGGTAACCCAAGGCAAGGCACGGTCAGGCGAGGCAAGGCTAAGGCACGACAACGCAAGGCTAGGCAATGCACGGAAGGCAAGCAAAGAGTAACTGAAGGCAAGGAAGGCAAGGGAAAGCAGGGGAAGGCAAGGGTAACGGAAGGAACGGCACGGTAAGGGGAAACAAGGCTAAGGCACGACAACGCAGGGCCAGGCAATGCACGGCAAGGCAAGGAAAGGGTAACGCAAGGCAAGGCACGGTCAGGCGAGGCAAGGGTAATGCACGACAACGCATGGCTACGCAGTGCACGGCTAGGCAAGGAAAGAGTAACGGAAGAAAAGGAAGGCAAGGGAAACCAAGGCAAGGCAAGTGTAACAAAAGGCACGGCAGGGCAAGGGGAAACAAGGCTAAGGCACGGCAACGCAAGGCTAAGCAATGCACGGCAAGGCAAGGAAAGGGTAACGCAAGGCAAGGCACGGTAAGGCAAGGCGAGGCTAATGCACGAAAACGCACGGCTAGGCAATGCACGGCAAGGCAAGGAAAGGGTAACGCAAGGCAAGGCACCGTTAGGCGAGGCAAGGCTAAGGCACGACAACGCAAGGCTAGGCAATGCACGGAAGGCAAGCAACGAGTAACGGAAGGCAAGGAATGCAAGGCAAAGCAAGGCAACGCAAGCAAGGCTATGGCAAGGTGAAAAAAGGCTAAGGCACGACAACGGAAGGCTAGGCAATGCACGGAAGGCAAGCAAAGAGTAACGGAATGGAAGGAAGGCAAGGCAAAGCAAGGCAAAGGAAGCAAGGCTATGGCAAGGTGAAACAAGGCTAAGGCACCACAACGCACGGCTAGGCAATGCACGGCCAGCCAAGGAAAAGGTAACGCAAGGCAAGGCACTGTGAGGCAAGGCAAGGCTAATGCACGACAACGCACGGCTAGGCAATGCACGGCAAGGCAAGGAAAGGGTAACGCCATGAAAGGCACGGTCACGCAAGGCAAGGCTAATGCACGACAATGCAAGGCTAGGCAGTGCACGGCAAGGCAAGGAAAGGGTAACGCAATGCAAGGCACTGTCAGGCGAGGCAAGGCTAAGGCACGACAACGCAAGGCTAGGCAATGCACGGAAGGCAAGCAAAGAGTAACGGAAGGCAAGGAAGGCAAGGGAAAGCAAGGCAAGGCAAGGGTAACGGAAGGAACGGCTCGGCAATGGGAAACAAGGCTAAGGCACGGCAACGCAGGGCTAGGCAATGCACGGCAAGGCAAGGAAAGGGTAACGGAAGGAAAGGAAGGCAAGGCAAAGCAAGGCAAGGCAAGTGTAAGAAAAGGCAAGACACGGCAAGGGGAAACAAGGCTAAGGAACGGCAACGCACGGCTAGGCAATGCACGGCCAGGCAAGGAAAGGGTATCGCAAGGCAAGGCACGGTAAGGCAAGACAAAGCTAATGCACGACAACGCACGGCTAGGCAATGCACGGCAAGGCAAGGAACGGGTAACGAAAGGCAAGGCAAGGTGAGGCAAGGCAAGGCTGATGCACGGCAACGCACGGCTAGGCAATGCACGGCAAGGCAAGGAAAGGGTAACCCAAGGCAAGGCACGGTCAGGCGAGGCAAGGCTAAGGCACGACAACGCAAGGCTAGGCAATGCACGGAAGGCAAGCAAAGAGTAACTGAAGGCAAGGAAGGCAAGGGAAAGCAGGGGAAGGCAAGGGTAACGGAAGGAACGGCACGGTAAGGGGAAACAAGGCTAAGGCACGACAACGCAGGGCCAGGCAATGCACGGCAAGGCAAGGAAAGGGTAACGCAAGGCAAGGCACGGTCAGGCGAGGCAAGGGTAATGCACGACAACGCAAGGCTACGCAGTGCACGGCTAGGCAAGGAAAGAGTAACGGAAGGAAAGGAAGGCAAGGGAAACCAAGGCAAGGCAAGTGTAACAAAAGGCACGGCAGGGCAAGGGGAAACAAGGCTAAGGCACGGCAACGCAAGGCTAAGCAATGCAAAGCCAGGCAAGGAAAGGGTAACGCAAGGCAAGGCACGGTAAGGCAAGGCGAGGCTAATGCACGAAAACGCACGGCTAGGCAATGCACGGCAAGGCAAGGAAAGGGTAACGCAAGGCAAGGCACCGTTAGGCGAGGCAAGGCTAAGGCACGACAACGCAAGGCTAGGCAATGCACGGAAGGCAAGCAACGAGTAACGGAAGGCAAGGAATGCAAGGCAAAGCAAGGCAACGCAAGCAAGGCTATGGCAAGGTGAAAAAAGGCTAAGGCACGACAACGGAAGGCTAGGCAATGCACGGAAGGCAAGCAAAGAGTAACGGAATGGAAGGAAGGCAAGGCAAAGCAAGGCAAAGGAAGCAAGGCTATGGCAAGGTGAAACAAGGCTAAGGCACCACAACGCACGGCTAGGCAATGCACGGCCAGCCAAGGAAAAGGTAACGCAAGGCAAGGCACTGTGAGGCAAGGCAAGGCTAATGCACGACAACGCACGGCTAGGCAATGCACGGCAAGGCAAGGAAAGGGTAACGCCATGAAAGGCACGGTCACGCAAGGCAAGGCTAATGCACGACAATGCAAGGCTAGGCAGTGCACGGCAAGGCAAGGAAAGGGTAACGCAATGCAAGGCACTGTCAGGCGAGGCAAGGCTAAGGCACGACAACGCAAGGCTAGGCAATGCACGGAAGGCAAGCAAAGAGTAACGGAAGGCAAGGAAGGCAAGGGAAAGCAAGGCAAGGCAATGGTAACGGAAGGAACGGCACGGCAAGGGGAAACAAGGCTAAGGCACGACAACGAACGGCTAGGCAATGCACTGCAAGGGAAGGAAAGGGTAACGCAAGGCAAGGCACGGTTAGGCAAGGCAAGGCTGATGCACGACAACGCACGGCTAGGCAATTCACGGCAAGGCAAGGAAAGGGTAACGCAAGGCAAGGCACGGTCAGGCGAGGCAAGGTTAAGGCACGACAACGCAAGGCTAGGCAATGCACGGAAGGCAAGCAAAGAGTAACGGAAGGCAAGGAAGGCAAGGGAAAGCAAGGCAAGGCAAGGGTAACGGAAGGAACGGCACGGCAAGGGGAAACAAGGCTAAGGCACGACAATGCACGGCTAGGCAATGCACGGCAAGGCAAGGAAAGGGTAACGCAAGGCAAGGCACGGTTAGGCAAGGCAAGGCTGATGCACGACAACGCACGGCTAGGCAATGCACGGCAAGGCAAGGAAAGGGTAACGCTAGGCAAGGCACGGTCAGGCAAGGCAAGGCTAATGCACGACAAGGCAAGGCTAGGCAGTGCACGGCAAGGCAAGGAAAGGGTAACGCAAGGCAAGGCACTGTCAGGTGAGGCAAGGCTAAGCCACGACAACGCCAGGCTAGGCAATGCACGGAAGGAAAGCAAAGAGTAACGGAAGGTAAGGAAAGCAAGGGAAAGCAAGGCAAGGCAAGGGTAACGCAAGGCAAGGCACGGTGAGGCAAGGCAAGGCTGATGCACGACAACGCACGGCTAGGCAATTCACGGCAAGGCAAGGAAAGGGTAACGCAAGGCAAGGCACGATCAGGCGAGGCAAGGCTAAGGCACGACAACGCAAGGCTAGGCAATGCACGGAAGGCAAGCAAAGAGTAACGGAAGGCAAGGAAGGCTAGGGAAAGAAGGGGAAGGCAAGGGTAACGGAAGGAACGGCACGGCAAGGGGAAACAAGGCTAAGGCACGGCAACGCACGGCTAGGCAATGCACGGCAAGGCAAGGAAAGGGTAACGCAAGGCAAGGCACGGTTAGGCAAGGCAAGGCTAATGCACGACAACGCACGGCTAGGCAATTCACGGCAAGGCAAGGAAAGGGTAACGCAAGGCAAGGCACGGTCAGGCGAGGCAAGGCTAAGGCACGACAACGCAAGGCTAGGCAATGCACGGAAGGGAAGCAAAGAGTAACGGAACGCAAGGAAGGCAAGGGAAAGCAAGGGAAGGCAAGGGTAACGGAAGGAACGGCACGGTAAGGGCAAACAAGACTAAGGCACGACAACACAGGGCTAGGCAATGCAGGGCAAGGCAAGGAAATGGTAACGCAAGGCAAGGCACGGATTGGGGAGGCAAGGCTAATGCACGACAACGCACAGCTAGGCAATGCACGGCAAGGCAAGGAAAGGGTAACGCAAGGCAAGGCACGGTGAGGCAAGGCAAGGCTAATGCACGACAACGCACAGCTAGGCAATGCACGGCAAGGCAAGGAAAGGGTAACGCTAGGCAAGGCACGGTCAGGCAAGGCAAGGCTAATGCACGACAAGGCAAGGCTAGGCAGTGCACGGCAAGGCAAGGAAAGGGTAACGAAAGGCAAGGCACTGTAAGGCGAGGCAAGGCTAAGCCACGACAACGCAAGGCTAGGCAATGCACGGAAGGAAAGCAAAGAGTAACGGAAGGTAAGGAAAGCAAGGGAAAGCAAGGCAAGGCAAGGGTAACGCAAGGCAAGGCACGGTGAGGCAAGGCAAGGCTGATGCACGACAACGCACGGCTAGGCAATTCACGGCAAGGCAAGGAAAGGGTAACGCAAGGCAAGGCACGATCAGGCGAGGCAAGGCTAAGGCACGACAACGCAAGGCTAGGCAATGCCCGGAAGGCAAGCAAAGAGTAACGGAAGGCAAGGAAGGCTAGGGAAAGAAGGGGAAGGCAAGGGTAACGGAAGGAACGGCACGGTAAGGGCAAACAAGACTAAGTCACGACAACACAGGGCTAGGCAATGCAGGGCAAGGCAAGGAAATGGTAACGCAAGGCAAGGCACGGTTTGGGGAGGCAAGGCTAATGCACGACAACGCAAGGATAGGCAGTGCACGGCTAGGGAAGGAAAGAATAACGGGAGGAAAGGAAGGCAAGGCAAAGCAAGGCAAGGCAAGTGTAACAAAAGGCAAGGTACGGCAAGCGGAAACAAGGCTTAGGAACGGTAACGCACGGCTAGGCAATGCACGGCCAGGCAAGGAAAGGGTAACGCAAGGCAAGGCACGGTCAGGCGAGGCAAGGCTAATGCACGACAACGCAAGGCGAGGCAATGCACTGAAGGCAAGCAAAGAGTAACGGAAGGCAAGGAAGGCAAGGGAAAGCAAGGCAAGGCAAGGGTAACGGAAGGAACGGCACGGCAAGGGGAAACAAGGCTAAGGCACGGCAACGCACGGCTAGGCAATGCACGGCAAGGAAAGGAAAGGGTAACCCAAGGCAAGGCACGGTGAGGCAAGGCAAGGCTGATGCACGACAACGCACTGCTAGGCAATGCACGGCAAGGCAAGGAAAGGCTAACGCAATGCAAGGCACTGTCAGGCGAGGCAAGGCTAAGGCACGACAACGCAAGGCTAGGCAATGCACGGAAGCCAAGCAAAGAGTAACGGAAGGCAAGGAATGCAACGGAAAGCAGGGGAAGGCAAGGGTAACGAAAGGAACGGCACGGTAAGGGGAAACAAGTCTAAGGCACGACAACACAGTTCTAGGCAATGCAGGGCAAGGCAAGGAAAGGGTAACTCAAGGCAAGGCACGGTTTGGGGAGGCAAGGCTAATGCACGACAACGCAAGGCTAGGCAATGCACGGAAGGCAAGCAAAGAGTAACGGAAGGCAAGGAAGGCAAGGGAAAGCAAGGCAAGGCAAGGGTAACGGAAGGAACGGCACAGCAAGGATAAACAAGGCTAAGGCACGGCAACGCAAGGCTAGGCAATGCACGGCAAGTCAAGGAATGGGTAACGCAAGGCAAGGCACGGTGAGGCAAGGCAAGGCTAATGCACGACAACGCACGGCTAGGCAATGCACGGCAAGGCAAGGAAAGGGTAAGGCAAGGCAAGGCACGGTGAGGCAAGGCAAGGCTGATGCACGACAACGCACGGCTAGGCAATGCACGGCAAGGCAAGGAAAGGGTAACGCAAGGCAAGGCACGGTCAGGCGAGGCAAGGCTAAGGCACAACAACGCAAGGCTAGGCAATGCACGGAAGGCAAGCAAAGAGTAACGGAAGGCAAGGAAGGCAAGGGAAAGCAGGGGAAGGCAAGGGTAACGGAAGGAACGGCACGGTAAGGGGAAACAAGGCTAAGGCACGACAACACAGTTCTAGGCAATGCAGGGCAAGGCAAGGAAAGGGTAACGCAAGGCAAGGCACGGTTTGGGGAGGCAAGGCTAATGCACGACAACGCAAGGCTAGGCAATGCACGGAAGGCAAGCAAAGAGTAACGGAAAGCAAGGAAGGCAAGGGAAAGCAAGGCAAGGCAAGAGTAACGGAAGGAACGGCACGGCAAGGGGAAACAAGGCTAAGGCACGGGAACGCACGGCTAGGCAATGCACGGCAAGGCAAGGAAAGGGTAACGCAAGGCAAGGCACGGTGAGGCAAGGCAAGACTGAGGCACGACAACGCACGGCTAGGCAATGCACGGCCAGGCAAGGAAAGGGTAACGCAAGGCAAGGCACGGTCAGGCGAGGCAAGGCTAAGGCACGACAACGCAAGGCTAGGCAATGCACGGAAGGCAAGCAAAGAGTAACGGAAGGCAAGGAAGGCAAGGGAAAGCAGGGGAAGGCAAGGGTAACGGAAGGAACGGCACGGTAAGTGGAAACAAGGCTAAGGCACGACAACGCAGGGCTAGGCAATGGACGGCAAGGCAAGGAAAGGGTAACGCAAGGCAAGGCACGGTCAGGCGAGGCAAGGGTAATGCACGACAACGCCAGGCTACGCAGTGCACGGCTAGGCAAGGAAAGAGTAACGGAAGGAAATGAAGGCAAGGCAAAGCAAGGCAAGGCAAGTGTAAAAAATGGCACGGCACGGCAAGGGGAAACAAGGCTAAGGCACGGCAACGCAAGGCTAAGCAATGAACGGCCAGGCAAGGAAAGGCTAACGCAAGGCAAGGAAAGGGTAACGCAAGGCAAGGCACGGTTAGGCGAGGCAAGGCTAAGGCACGACAACGCAAGGCTAGGCAATGCACGGAAGGCAAGCAAAGAGTAACGGAAAGCAAGGAATGCAAGGCAAAGCAAGGCAAAGCAAGCAAGTCTATGGCAAGGTGAAACAAGGCTTAGGCACCACAACGCACGGCTAGGCAATGCACGGCCAGCCAAGGAAAAGGTAACGCAAGGCAAGGCACTGTGAGGCAAGGCAAGGCTAATGCCCGACAGCGCAAGGCTAGGCAATGCTCGGCTAGGCAAGGAAAGAATAACGGAAGGAAAGAAGGCAAGGCAAAGCATGGCAAGGCAAGTGTAACAACAGGCACGGCACGGCAAGGGGAAACAAGGCTAAGGCACGACAACGCAAGGCTAGGCAATGCACGGAAGGCAAGCAAAGAGTAACGGAAGGCAAGGAAGGCAAGGGAAAGCAAGGCAAGGCAAGGGTAACGGAAGGAACGGCACGGCAAGGGGAAACAAGGCTAAGGCACGGCAACGCACGGATAGGCAATGCACGGCAAGGCAAGGAAAGGGTAACGCAAGGCAAGGCACGGTGAGGCAAGGCAAGGCTGATGCACGACAACGCACGGCTAGGCAATGCACGGCAAGGCAAGGAAAGGGTAACGCAAGGCAAGGCACGGTCAGGCGAGGCAAGGCTAAGGCACGACAACGCAAGGCTAGGCAATGCACGGAAGGCAAGCAAAGAGTAACGGAAGGCAAGGAAGGCAAGGGAAAGCAGGGGAAGGCAAGGGTAACGGAAGGAAAGGCACGGTAAGGGGAAACAAGGCTAAGGCACGACAACGCAGGGCTAGGCAATGCACGGCAAGGCAAGGAAAGGGTAACGCAAGGCAAGGCACGGTCAGGCGAGGCAAGGCTAATGCACGACAACGCACGGCTAGGCAATGCACGGCAAGGCAATGAAAGGGTAACGCAAGGCAAGGCACGGTCAGGCGAGGCAAGGCTAAGGCACGACAACGCAAGGCTAGGCAATGCACGGAAGGCAAGCAAAGAGTAACGGAAGGCAAGGAAGGCAAGGGAAACCAAGGCAAGGCAAGGGTAACGGAAGGAACGGCACGGCAAGGGGAAACAAGGCTAAGGCACGACAACGCAGGCTAGGCAATGCACGGCAAGGCAAGGAAAGAGTAACGGAAAAGGAAGGCAAGGCAAAGCAAGGCAAGGCAAGGAAAGGGTAACGCAAGGCAAGGCACGGTCAGGCGAGGCAAGGCTAATGCACGACAACGCAAGGCTAGGCAGTGCACGGCTAGGGAAGGAAAGAGTAACGGAAGGAAAGGAAGGCAAGGCAAAGCAAGGCAAGGCAAGTGTAACAAAAGGCACGGCACGGCAAGGGGAAACAAGGTTAAGGTACGGCAACGCAAGGCTAAACAATGCACGGCCAGGCAAGGAAAGGGTAACGCAAGGCAAGGCACGGTAAGGCAAGGCGAGGCTAATGCACGACAACACACGGCTAGGCAATGCACGGCAAGGCAAGGAAAGGGTAACGCAAGGTAAGGCACGGTTAGGCGAGGCAAGGCTAAGGCACGACAACGCTAGGCTAGGCAATGCACGGAAGGCAAGCAAAGAGTAACGGAAGGCAAGGAATGCAAGGCAAAGCATGGCAACGCAAGCAAGGCTATGGCAAGGTGAAAAAAGGCTAAGGCACGACAACGCAAGGCTAGGCAATGCACGGAAGGCAAGCAAAGAGTAACGGAAGGTAAGGAAGGCAAGGCAAAGCAAGGCAAAGCAAGCAAGGCTATGGCAAGGTGAAACAAGGCTAAGGCACCACAACGCACGGCTAGGCAATGCACGGCCAGCCAAGGAAAAGGTAACGCAAGGCAAGGCACGGTCAGGCGAGGCAAGGCTAATGCACGACAACGCAAGGCTAGGCAATGCACGGAAGGCAAGCAAAGAGTAACGGAAGGCAAGGAAGGCAAGGGAAAGCAAGGCAAGGCAATGGTAACGGAAGGAACGGCTCGGCAAGGGGAAACAAGGCTAAGGCACGACAACGCACGGCTAGGCAATGCACTGCAAGGCAAGGAAAGGGTAACGCAAGGCAAGGCACGGTCAGGCGAGGCAAGGCTAAGGCACGACAACGCAAGGCTAGGCAATGCACGGAAGGCAAGCAAAGAGTAACGGAACGCAAGGAAGGCAAGGGAAAGCAAGGGAAGGCAAGTTTAACGGAAGGAACGGCACGACAAGGGGAAACAAGGCTAAGGCACGGCAACGCACGGCTAGGCAATGCAGGGCAAGGCAAGGAAAGGGTAACGCAAGGCAAGGCACGGTTTGGGGAGGCAAGGCTAATGCACGACAACGCAAGGCTAGGCAATGCACGGAAAGGCAAGGAAAGGGTAACGCAAGGCAAGGCACGGTGAGGCAAGGCAAGGCTAATGCACGACAACGCACAGCTAGGCAATGCACGGCAAGGCAAGGAAAGGGTAACGCTAGGCAAAGCACGGTCAGGCAAGGCAAGGCTAATGCACGACAAGGCAAGGCTAGGCAGTGCACGGCAAGGCAAGGAAAGGGTAACGCAAGGCAAGGCACTGTCAGGCGAGGCAAGGCTAAGCCACGACAACGCAAGGCTAGGCAATGCACGGAAGGAAAGCAAAGAGTAACGGAAGGTAAGGAAAGCAAGGGAAAGCAAGGCAAGGCAAGGGTAACGCAAGGCAAGGCACGGTGAGGCAAGGCAAGGCTGATGCACGACAACGCACGGCTAGGCAATTCACGGCAAGGCAAGGAAAGGGTAACGCAAGGCAAGGCACGATCAGGCGAGGCAAGGCTAAGGCACGACAACGCAAGGCTAGGCAATGCACGGAAGGCAAGCAAAGAGTAACGGAAGTCAAGGAAGGCTAGGGAAAGAAGGGGAAGGCAAGGGTAACGGAAGGAACGGCACGGTAAGGGCAAACAAGACTAAGGCACGACAACACAGGGCTAGGCAATGCAGGGCAAGGCAAGGAAATGGTAACGCAAGGCAAGGCACGGTTTGGGGAGGCAAGGCTAATGCACGACAACGCAAGGATAGGCAGTGCACGGCTAGGCAAGGAAAGAATAACGGAAGGAAAGGAAGGCAAGGCAAAGCAAGGCAAGGCAAGTGTAACAAAAGGCAAGGTACGGCAAGGGGATACAAGGCTTAGGAACGGCAACGCACGGCTAGGCAATGCACGGCCAGGCAAGGAAAGGGTAACGCAAGGCAAGGCACGGTAAGGCAAGACAAGGCTAATGCACGACAACGCACGGCTAGGCAATGCACGGCAAGGCAAGGAAAGGGTAACGCAAGGCAAGGCACGGTCAGGCGAGGCAAGGGTAATGCACGACAACGCAAGGCTACGCAGTGCACGGCTAGGCAAGGAAAGAGTAACGGAAGGAAAGGAAGGCAAGGCAAAGCAAGGCAAGGCAAGTGTAACAAAAGGCACGGCACGGCAAGGGGAAACAAGGTTAAGGTACGGCAACGCAAGGCTAAGCAATGCACGGCCAGGCAAGGAAATGGTAACGCAAGGCAAGGCACGGTAAGGCAAGGCGAGGCTAATGCACGACAACGCACAGCTCGGCAATGCAGGGCAAGGCAAGGAAAGGGTAACGCAAGGCAAGGCACGGTTAGGCAAGGCAAAGCTAAGGCACGACAACGCTAGGCTAGGCAATGCACGGCAAGGCAAGGAAAGGGTAACAGAAAGCAAGGCAATGCAAGGCAAAGCAATGCAACGCTAGCAAGGCTATGGCAAGGTGAAAAAAGGCTAAGGCACGACAACGCAAGGCTAGGCAATGCACGGAAGGCAAGCAAAGAGTAACTGAATGAAAGGAAGGCAAGGCAGAGCAAGGCAAAGCAAGCAAGGCTATGGCAAGGTGAAACAAGGCTAAGGCACCCCAACGCACGTCTAGGCAATGCACGGCCAGCCAAGGAAAAGGTAACGCAAGGCAAGGCACTGTGAGGCAAGGCAAGGCTAATGCCCGACAGCAGAAGGCTAGGCAATGCACGGAAGGCAAGCAAAGAGTAACGGAAACCAAGGAAGGCAAGGGAAAGCAAGGCAAGGCAAGTGTAAGAAAATGCAAGGCACGGCAAGGGGAAACAGGGCTAAGGAACGGCAACGCACGGCTAGGCAATGCACGGCCAGGCAAGGAAAAGGTAACGCAAGGCAAGGCACGGTAAGGCAAGACAAGGCTAATGCACGACAACGCACGGCTAGGCAATGCACGGCAAGGCAAGGAAAGGGTAACGCAAGGCAAGGCACGGTCAGGCGAGGCAAGGCTAATGCACGACAATGCAAGGCTAGGCCGTGCACGGAAGGCAAGCAAAGAGTAACGGAAGGCAAGGAATGCAAAGGAAAGCAGGGGAAGGCAAGGGTAACGAAAGGAACGGCACGGTAATGGGAAACAAGGCTAAGGCACGACAACAGAGGGCTAGGCAATGCAGGGCAAGGCAAGGAAAGGGTAACGCAAGGCAAGGCACGGTTTGGGGACGCAAGGCTAATGCACGACAACGCAAGGCTAGGCAATGCACGGAAGGCAAGCAAAGAGTAACGGAAGGTAAGGAAGGCAAGGGAAAGCAAGGCAAGGCAAGGGTAACGGAAGGAACGGCACGGCAAGGGGAAACAAGGCTAAGGCACGGCAACGCACGGCTAGGCAATGCACGGCAAGGCAAGGAAAGGTTAACGAAAGGCAAGGCAAGGTGAGGCAAGGCAAGGCTGATGCACGACAACGCACGGCTAGGCAATGCACGGCAAGGCAAGGAAATGGTAACGCCAGGAAAGGCACGGTCACGCAAGGCAAGGCTAATGCACGACAATGCAAGGCTAGGCAGTGCACGGCAATGCAAGGAAAGGGTAACGCAATGCAAGGCACTGTCAGACGAGGCAAGGCTAAGGCACGACAACGCAAGGCTAGGCAATGCACGGAAGGCAAGCAAAGAGTAACGGAAGGCAAGGAAGGCAAGGGAAAGCAAGGCAAGGCAAGGGTAACGGAAGGAACGGCACGGCAAGGGGAAACAAGGCTAAGGCACGTCAACGCACGGCTAGGCAATGCACGGCAAGGCAAGGAAAGGGTAACGCAAGGCAAGGCACGGTCAGGCGAGGCAAGGCTAAGGCACGACAACGCAAGGCTAGGCAATGCACGGAAGGCAAGCAAAGAGTAACGGAAGGCAAGGAAGGCAAGGGAAAGCAAGGGAAGGCAAGGGTAACGGAAGGAACGGCACGGCAAGGGGAAACAAGGCTAAGGCACGGCAACGCACGGCTAGGCAATGCAGGGCAAGGCAAGGAAATGGTAACGCAAGGCAAGGCACGGTTTGGGGAGGCAAGGCTAATGCACGACAACGCACAGCTAGGCAATGCACGGAAAGGCAAGGAAAGGGTAACGCAAGGCAAGGCACGGTGAGGCAAGGCAAGGCTAATGCACGACAACGCACAGCTAAGCAATGCACGGCAAGGCAAGGAAAGGGTAACGCAAGGCAAGGCACGGTCAGGCGAGGCAAGGCTAATGCACGACAACGCAAGGCTAGGCAATGCACGGCAAGGCAAGGAAAGGGTAACGCAAGGCAAGGCACGGTCAGGCGAGGCAAGGCTAAGCCACGACAACGCAAGGCTAGGCAATGCACGGAAGGCAAGCAAAGAGTAACGGAAGGCAAGGAAGGCAAGGGAAAGCAAGGCAAGGCAAGGGTAACGCAAGGCAAGGCACGGTGAGGCAAGGCAAGGCTGATGCACGACAACGCACGGCTAGGCAATTCCCGGCAAGGCAAGGAAAGGGTAACGCAAGGCAAGGCACGATCAGGCGAGGCAAGGCTAAGGCACGACAACGCAAGGCTAGGCAATGCACGGAAGGCAAGCAAAGAGTAACGGAAGGCAAGGAAGGCTAGGGAAAGAAAGGGAAGGCAAGGGTAACTGAAGGAACGGCACGGTAAGGGCAAACAAGACTAAGGCACGACAACGCAGGGCTAGGCAATGCAGGGCAAGGCAAGGAAATGGTAACGCAAGGCAAGGCACGGTTTGGGGAGGCAAGGCTAATGCACGACAACGCAAGGATAGGCAGTGCACGGCTAGGCAAGGAAAGAATAACGGAAGGAAAGGAAGGCAAGGCAAAGCAAGGCAAGGCAAGTGTAACAAAAGGCAAGGTACGGCAAGGGGAAACAAGGCTTAGGAACGGCAACGCACGGCTAGGCAATGCACGGCCAGGCAAGGAAAGGGTAACGCAAGGCAAGGCACGGTAAGGCAAGACAAGGCTAATGCACGACAACGCACGGCTAGGCAATGCACGGCCAGGCAAGGAAAGGGTAACGCAAGGCAAGGCACGGTCAGGCGAGGCAAGGCTAAGGCACGAAAACGCAAGGCTAGGCAATGCACTGAAGGCAAGCAAAGAGTAACGGAAGGCATGGAAGGCAAGGGAAAGCAAGGCAAGGCAAGGGTAACGGAAGGAACGGCACGGCAAGGGGAAACAAGGCTAAGGCACGACAACGAACGGCTAGGCAATGCACTGCAAGGCAAGGAAAGGGTAACGGAAGGCAAGGCACGGTCAGGCGAGGCAAGGCTAATGCACGACAAGGCAATGCTTGGCAGTGCACGGCTAGGCAAGGAAAGAGTAACGGAAGGAAAGGAAGGCAAGGCAAAGCAAGGCAGTCAAGTGTAAGAAAATGCAAGGCACGGCAAGGGGAAACAAGGCTAAGGAACGGCAACGCAAGGCTAGGCAATGCACGGCAAGGCAAGGAAAGGGTAACGCAAGGGAAGGCACGGTGAGGCAAGGCAAGGCTAATGCACGACAACGCACGGCTAGGTAATGCACGGCAAGGCAAGGAAAGGGTAACGCAAGGCAAGGCACGGTCAGGCGAGGCAAGGCTAAGGCACGACAACGCAAGGCTAGGCAATGCACGGAAGGCAAGCAAAGAGTAACGGAAGGCAAGGAAGGCAAGGGAAAGCAAGGCAAGGCAAGGGTAACGGAAGGAACGGCACGGCAAGGGGAAACAAGGCTAAGACACGACAATGCACGGCTAGGCAATGCACGGCAAGGCAAGGAAAGGGTAACGCAAGGCAAGGCACGGTCAGGCGAGGCAAGGCTAAGGCACGACAACGCAAGGCTAGGCAATGCACGGAAGGCAAGCAAAGAGTAACGGAAGGCAAGGAAGGCAATGCAAAGCAAGGCAACGCAAGCAAGGCTATGGCAAGGTGAAAAAAGGCTAAGGCACGACAACGCAAGGCTAGGCAATGCACGGAAGGCAAGCAAAGAGTAACGGAAGGCAAGGAAGTCAAGGCAAAGCAAGGCAACGCAAGCAAGGCTATGGCAAGGTGAAAAAAGGCTAAGGCACGACAACGCAAGGCTAGGCAATGCACGGAAGGCAAGCAAAGAGTAACGGAAGGCAAGGAAGGCAAGGGAAAGCAAGGCAAGGCAAGGGTGACGGAAGGAACGGCACGGCAAGGGGAAACAAGGCTAAGGCACAACAACGAACGGATAGGCAATGCACTGCAAGGCAAGGAAAGGGTAACGCAAGGCAAGGCACGGTGAGGCAAGGCAAGGCTGATGCACGACAACGGAAGGCTAGGCAATTCACGGCAAGGCAAGGAAAGGGTAACGCAAGGCAAGGCACGGTCAGGCAAGGCAAGGCTAAGGCACGACAACGCAAGGCTAGGCAATGCACGGAAGGCAAGCAAAGAGTAACGGAACGAAAGAAAGGCAAGGCAAAGCAAGGCAAGGCAAGGGTAATGGAAGGAACGGCACGGCAAGGGGAAACAAGGCTAAGGCACGACAACGAACGGCTAGGCAATGCACTGCAAGGCAAGGAAAGGGTAAAGCAAGGCAAGGCACGGTCAGGCGAGGCAAGGCTAATGCACGACAACGCAAGGCTACGCAGTGCACGGCTAGGCAAGGAAAGAGTAACGGAAGGAAAGGAAGGCAAGGCAAAGCAAGGCAAGGCAAGTGTAACAAAAGGCACGGCACGGCAAGGGGAAACAAGGCTTAGGCACGGCAACGCAAGGCTAAGCAATGCACGGCCAGGCAAGGAAAGGGTAACGCAAGGCAAGGCACGGTAATGCAAGGCGAGGCTAATGCACGACAACGCATGGCTAGGCAATGCACGGCAAGGCAAGGAAAGGGTAACGCAAGGCAAGGCACGGTTAGGCGAGGCAAGGCGAAGGCACGACAACGCAAGGCTAGGCAATGCACGGAAGGCAAGCAAAGAGTAACGGAACGCAAGGAAGGCAAGGGAAAGCAAGGCAAGGCAAGGTTAACGGAAGGAACGGCACGGCAAGGGGAAACAAGGCTAAGGCACGGTAACGCACGGCTAGGCAATGCAGGGCAAGGCAAGGAAATGGTAACGCAAGGCAAGGCACGGTTTGGGGAGGCAAGGCTAATGCACGACAACGCAAGGCTAGGCAGTGCACGGCTAGACAAGGAAAGAGTAACGGAAGGAAAGGAAGGCAAGGCAAAGCAAGGCAAGGCAAGTGTACAAAAAGGCAAGGCACGGAAAGGGGAAACAAGGCTAAGGAACGGCAACGCACGGCTAGGCAATGCACGGCCAGGGAAGGAAAGGGTAACGCAAGGCAAGGCACGGTAAGGCTAGACAAGGCTATTGCACGACAACGCACGGCTAGGCAATGCTCGGCAAGGCAAGGAAAGGGTAACGCAAGGCAAGGCACGGTAAGGCGAGGCAAGGCTAATGACGACAACGCAAGGCTAGGCAATGCACGGAAGGCAAGCAAAGAGTAACGGAAGGCAAGGAAGGCAAGGGAAAGCAAGGCAAGGCAAGGGTAACGGAAGGAACGGCTCGGCAAGGGGAAACAAGGCTAAGGCACGGCAACGCAGGGCTAGGCAATGCACGGAAAGGCAAGGAAAGGGTAACGCAAGGCAAGGCACTGTCAGGCGAGGCAAAGCTAATGCACGACATCGCAAGGCTAGGCAGTGCACGGCTACGCAAGGAAAGAGTAACGGAAGGAAAGGAAGGCAAGGCAAAGCAAGGCAAGGCAAGTGTAACAAAAGGCACGGTACGGCAAGGGGAAACAAGGCTAAGGCACGACAACGCAAGTCTAGGCAATGCACGGAAGGCAAGCAAAGAGTAACGGAAGGCAAGGAATGCAAAGGAAAGCAGGGGAAGGCAAGGGTAAAGAAAGGAACGGCACGGTAAGGGGAAACAAGGCTAAGGCACGACAACACAGTTCTAGGCAATGCAGGGCAAGGCAAGGAAAGGGTAACGCAAGGCTAGGCACGGATTGGGGAGGCAAGGCTAATGCACGACAACGCAAGGCTAGGCAATGCACGGAAGGCAAGCAAAGAGTAACGGAAGGCAAGGAAGGCAAGGGAAAGCAAGGCAAGGCAAGGTGAACGGAAGGAACGGCACGGCAAGGGGAAACAAGTCTAAGGCACGGCAACGCACGGCTAGGCAATGCAGGGCAAGGCAAGGAAAGGGTAACGCAAGGCAAGGCACGGTGAGGCAAGGCAAGGCTGATGCACGACAACGCACGGCTAGGCAATGCACGGCAAGCAAGGAAAGGGTAACGCAAGGCAAGGCACGGTCAGGCGAGGCAAGGCTAAGGCACAACAACGCAAGGCTAGGCAATGCACGGAAGGCAAGCAAAGAGTAACGGAAGGCAAGGAAGGCAAGGGAAAGCAGGGGAAGGCAAGGGTAACGGAAGGAACGGCACGGTAAGGGGAAACAAGGCTAAGGCACGACAACGCAATGCTAGGCAATGCACGGCAAGGCAAGGAAAGGGTAACGCAAGGCAAGGCACGGTCAGGCGAGGCAAGGCTAATGCACGACAACGCAAGGCTAGGCAGTGCACGGCTAGGCAAGGAAAGAGTAACGGAAGGAAAGGAAGGCAAGGCAAAGCAAGGCAAGGCAAGTGTAACAAATGGCACGGCACGGCAAGGGGAAACAAGGCTAAGGCACGGCAACGCACGGCTAGGCAATGCACGGCCAGGCAAGGAAAGGGTAACGCAAGGCAAGGCACGGTGAGGCAAGGCAAGGCTAATGCACGACAACGCACGGCTAGGCAATGCACGGCAAGGCAAGGAAAGGGTAACGCAAGGCAAGGCACGGTCAATCGAGGCAAGGCTAAGGCACGACAACGCAAGGCTAGGTAATGCACGGAAGGCAAGCAAAGAGTAACGGAAGGCAAGGAATGCAAGGCACAGGAAGGCAACGCAAGCAAGGCTATGGCAAGGTGAAAAAAGGCTAAGGCACGACAACGCAAGGCTAGCCAATGCACGGAAGGCAAGCAAAGAGTAACGGAAGGCAAGGAAGGCAAGGCAAAGCAAGGCAACGCAAGCAAGGCTATGGCAAGGTGAAACAAGGCTAAGGCACGACAACGCACGGCTAGGCAATGCACGGCAAGGCAAGGAAAGGGTAACCCAAGGCAAGGCACGGTGAGGCAAGGCAAGGCTAATGCACGACAACGCACGGCTAGGCAATGCACGGCAAGGCAAGGAAAGGGTAACCCAAGGCAAGGCACGGTCAGGCGAGGCAAGGCTAAGGCACGACAACGCAAGGCTAGGCAATGCACGGAAGGCAAGCAAAGAGTAACGGAAGGCAAGGAATGCAAGGCAAAGCAAGGCAACGCAAACAAGGCTATGGCAAGGTGAAAAAAGGCTAAGGCACGACAACGCAAGGCTAGGCAATGCATGGAAGGCAAGCAAAGAGTAACGGAATGGAAGGAAGGCAAGGCAAAGCAAGGCAAAGCAAGCAAGGCTATGGCAAGGTGAAACAAGGCTAAGGCACCACAACGCACGGCTAGGCAATGCACGGCCAGCCAAGGAAAAGGTAACGCAAGGCAAGGCACTGTGAGGCAAGGCAAGGCTAATGCACGACAGCGCAAGGCTAGGCAATGCACGGAAGGCAAGCAAAGAGTAACGGAAACCAAGGAAGGCAAGGGAAAGCAAGGCAAGGCAAGGGTAACGGAAGGAACGGCACGGCAAGTGGAAACAAGGCTAAGGCACGACAACGCACGGCTAGGCAATGCACGGCAAGGCAAGGAAAGGGTAACGCCAGGAAAGGCACGGTCACGCAAGGCAAGGCTAATGCACGACAATGCAAGGCTAGGCAGTGCACATCACTGCAAGGAAAGGGTAACGCAATGCAAGGCACTGTCAGGCGAGGCAAGGCTAAGGCACGACAACGCAAGGCTAGGCAATGCACGGAAGGAAAGCAAAGACTAACGGAAGGCAAGGAAAGCAAGGGAAAGCAAGGCAAGGCAAGGGTAACGGAAGGAACGGCACGGCAAGGGGAAACAAGGCTAAGGCACGACAACACAGGGCTCGGCAATGCAGGGCAAGGCAAGGAAAGTGTAACGCAAGGCAAGGCACGGTTTGGGGAGGCAAGGCTAATGCACGACAACGCAAGGCTAGGCAATGCACGGAAGGCAAGCAAAGAGTAACGGAAGGCAAGGAATGCAAGGCAAAGCAAGGCAACGCAAGCAAGGCTATGGCAAGGTGAAAAAAATCTAAGGCACGACCACGCAAGGCTAGGCAATGCACGGAAGGCAAGCAAAGAGTAACGGAAGGCAAGGAAGGCAAGGCAAAGCAAGGCAACGCAAGCAAGGCTATGGCAAGGTGAAAAAAGGCTAAGGCACGACAACGCAAGTCTAGGCAATGCACGGAAGGCAAGCAAAGAGTAACGGAAGGCAAGGAAGGCAAGGGAAAGCAAGGCAAGGCAAGGGTAACGGAAGGAACGGCACGGTAAGGGGAAACAAAGCTAAGGCACGACAATGCAGGGCTAGGCAATGCACGGCAAGGCAAGGAAAGGGTAACGCAAGGCAAGGCGCGGTGAGGCAAGACAAGGCTAATGCACGACAACGCACGGCTAGGCAATGCACGGCAAGGCAAGGCACGGTCAGGCGAGGCAAGGCTAAGGAACGACAACGCAAGGCTAGGCAATGCACGGAAGGCAAGCAAAGAGTAACGGAAGGCAAGGAAGGCAAGGGAAAGCAAGGCAAGGCAATGGTAACGGAAGGAACGGCACGGCAAGGGGAAACAAGGCTAAGGCACGGCAACGCACGGCTAGGCAATGCAGGGCAAGGCAAGGAAATGGTAACGCAAGGCAAGGCACGGTTTGGGGAGGCAAGGCTAATGCACGACAACGCAAGGATAGGCAGTGCACGGCTAGGCAAGGAAAGAATAACGGAAGGAAAGGAAGGCAAGGCAAAGCAAGGCAAGGCAAGTGTAACAAAAGGCAAGGTACGGCAAGGGGAAACAAGGCTTAGGAACGGCAACGCACGGCTAGGCAATGCACGGCCAGGCAAGGAAAGGGTAACGCAAGGCAAGGCACGGTGAGGCAAGGCAAGGCTAATGCACGACAACGAACGGCTAGGCAATGCACGGTCAGGCAAGGAAAGGGTAACGCAAGGCAAGGCACGGTCAGGCGAGGCAAGGCTAATGCACGACAACGCAAGGCGAGGCAATGCACTGAAGGCAAGCAAAGAGTAACGGAAGGCAAGGAAGGCAAGGGAAAGCAAGGCAAGGCAAGGGTAACGGAAGGAACGGCACGGCAAGGGGAAACAAGGCTAAGGCACGACAACGCACGGCTAGGCAATGCACGGCAAGGCAAGGAAAGGGTAACGCAAGGCAAGGCACGGTGAGGCAAGGCAAGGCTAAGGCACGACAACGCAAGGCTAGGCAATGCACGGAAGGCAAGCAAAGAGTAACGGAAGGCAAGGAAGGCAAGGGAAAGCACGGGAAGGCAAGGGTAACGGAAAGAACGGCACGGTAAGGGGAAACAAGGCTAAGGCACGACAACGAAAGGCTAGGCAATAAACGGAAGGCAAGCAAAGAGTAACGGAAGGCAAGGAATGCAAGGCAAAGCATGGCAACGCAAGCAAGGCTATGGCAAGGTGAAAAAAGGCTAAGGCACGACAACGCAAGGCTAGGCAATGCACGGAAGGCAAGCAAAGAGTAACGGAATGCAAGGAAGGCAAGGCAAAGCAAGGCAACGCAAGCAAGGCTATGGCAAGGTGAAACAAGTCTAAGGCACGACAACGCACGGCTAGGCAATGCACGGCCAGCCAAGGAAAAGGTAACGCAAGGCAAGGCACTGTGAGGCAAGGCAAGGCTAATGCACGACAGCGCAAGCAAAGAGTAACGGAAACCAAGGAAGGCAAGGGAAAGCAAGGCAAGGCAAGGGTAACGGAAGGAACGGCACGGCAAGGGGAAACAAGGCTAAGGCACGACAACGCACGGCTAGGCAATGCACGGCAAGGCAAGGAAAGGGTAACGCCAGGCAAGGCACGGTCAGGCAAGGCAAGGCTAATGCACGACAACGCAAGGCTAGGCAGTGCACGGCAAGGCAAGGAAAGAGTAACGGAAGGAAAGGAAGGCAAGGCAAAGCAAGGCAAGGCAAGTGTAACAAAAGGCACGGCACGGCAAGGGGAAACAAGGCTAAGGAACGGCAACGCACGGCTAGGCAATGCACGGCCAGGTAAGGAAAGGGTAACGCAAGGCAAGGCACGGTCAGGCGAGGCAAGGCTAATGCACGACAACGCAAGGCTAGGCAATGCACGGAAGGCAAGCAAAGAGTAACGGAAGGCAAGGAATGCAAGGCAAAGCAAGGCAACGCAAGCAAGGCTATGCCAAGGTGAAAAAAGGCTAAGGCACGAAAACGGAAGGCTAGGCAATGCACGGAAGGCAAGCAAAGAGTAACGGAATGGAAGGAAGGCAAGGCAAAGCAAGGCAAAGGAAGCAAGGCTATGGCAAGGTGAAACAAGGCTAAGGCACCACAACGCACGGCTAGGCAATGCACGGCCAGCAAAGGAAAAGGTAACGCAAGGCAAGGCATTGTGAGGCAAGGCAAGACTAATGCACGACAACGCAAGGCTAGGCAATGCACGGAAGGCAAGCAAAGAGTAACGGAAACCAAGGAAGGCAAGGGAAAGCAAGGCAAGGCAAGGGTAACGAAAGGAACGGCACGGCAAGGGGAAACAAGGCTAAGGCACGACAACGCACGGCTAGGCAATGCACGGCAAGGCAAGGAAAGGGTAACGCAAGGCAAGGCACGGTCAGGCGAGGCAAGGCTAATGCACGACATCGCAAGGCTAGGCAGTGCACGGCAAGGCAAGGAAAGGGTAACGCAATGCAAGGCACTGTCAGGCGAGGCAAGGCTAAGGCACGACAACGCAAGGCTAGGCAATGCACGGAAGGCAAGCAAAGAGTAACGGAAGGCAAGGAATGCAAGGCAAAGCAAGGCAAGGCAAGGGTAACGGAAGGAACGGCACGGCAAGGGGAAACAAGGCTAAGGCACGACAACACAGGGCTAGGCAAGGAAAGGGCAACGCAAGGCAAGGCACGGTTTGGGGAGGCAAGGCTAATGCACGACAACGCAAGGCTAGGCAATGCACGGAAGGCAAGCAAAGAGTAACGGAAGGCAAGGAATGCAAGGCAAAGCAAGGCAACGCAAGCAAGGCTTTGGCAAGGTGAAAAAAGGCTAAGGCACGACAACGCAAGGCTAGGCAATGCACGGAAGGGAGGCAAAGAGTAACGGAAGGCAAGGAAGGCAAGGCAAAGCAAGGCAACGCAAGCAAGGCTATGGCAAGGTGAAAAAAGGCTAAGGCACGACAACGCAAGGCTAGGCAATGCACGGCAAGGCAAGCAAACAGTAACGGAAGGCAAGGAAGGCAAGGGAAAGCAAGGCAAGGCAAGGGTAACGGAAGGCACGGCAGCGCAAGGGGAAACAAGGCTAAGGCACGACAACGCACGGATAGGCAATGCACGGCCAGGCAAGGAAAGGGTAACGCAAGGGAAGGCACGGTGAGGCAAGGCAAGGCTAATGCACGACAACGCACGGGTACGCAATGCACGGCAAGGCAAGGAAAGGGTAACGCACGGTTAGGCACGGTCAGGAAGGCAAGGCTAATGCACGACAACGCAAGGCTAGGCAATGCACGGAAGGCAAGCAAAGAGTAACGGAAGGCAAGGAAGGCAAGGGAAAGCAAGGCAAGGCAAGGGTAACGGAAGGAACGGCTCGGCAAGGGGAAACAAGGCTAAGGCACGGCAACGCATGGCTAGGCAATGCACGGCAAGGCAAGGAAAGGGTAACGCAAGGCAAGGCACTGTCAGGCGAGGCAAGGCTAATGCACGACAACGCAAGGCTAGGCAGTGCACGGCTAGGCAAGGAAAGAGTAATGGAAGGAAAGGAAGGCAAGGAAAAGCATGGCAAGGCAAGTGTAACAACAGGCACGGCACGGCAAGGGGAAACAAGGCTAAGGCACGACAACGCAAGGCTAGGCAATGCACGGAAGGCAAGCAAAGAGTAACGGAAGGCAAGGAATGCAAAGGAAAGCAGGGGAAGGCAAGGGTAACGAAAGGAACGGCACGGTAAGGGGAAACAAGGCTAAGGCACGACAACACAGGGCTAGGCAATGCAGGGCAAGGCAAGGAAAGGGTAACGCAAGGCAAGGCACGGTGAGGCAAGGCAAGGCTGATGCACGACAAAGCACGGCTAGGCAATGCACGGCAAGGCAAGGAAAGGGTAACGCAAGGCAAGGCACGGTTTGGGGAGGCAAGGCTAATGCACGACAACGCAAGGATAGGCAGTGCACGGCTAGGCAAGGAAAGAGTAACGGAAGGAAAGGAAGGCAAGGCAAAGCAAGGCAAGGCAAGTGTAACAAAAGGCAAGGCACGGTGACGGCAAGGGGAAACAAGGCTTAGGAACGGCAACGCACGGCTAGGCAATGCACGGCCAGGCAAGGAAAGGGTAACGCAAGGCAAGGCACGGTAAGGCAAGACAAGGCTAATGCACGACAACGCACGGCTATGCAATGCACGGCAAGGCAAGGAAAGGGTAACGCAAGGCAAGGCACGGTCAGGCGAGGCAAGGCTAATGCACGACAACGCAAGGCTAGGCAATGCACGGAAGGCAAGCAAAGAGTAACGGAAGGCAAGGAAGGCAAGGGAAAGCAAGGCAAGGCAAGAGTAACGGAAGGAACGGCACGGCAAGGGGAAACAAGGCTAAGGCACGGCAACGCACGGCTAGGCAATGCACGGCAAGGCAAGGAAAGGGTAACGAAAGGCAAGGCACGGTGAGGCAAGGCAAGGCTAATGCACGACAACGCACGGCTAGGCAATGCACGGCAAGGCAAGGAAAGGGTAACGCAAGGCAAGGCACGGTCAGGCGAGGCAAGGCTAAGGCACAACAACGCAAGGCTAGGCAATGCACGGAAGGCAAGCAAAGAGTAACGGAAGGCAAGGAAGGCAAGGGAAAGCAAGGCAAGGAAAGGGTAACCGAAGGAACGGCACGGCAAGGGGAAACAAGGCTAAGACACGAAAATGCACGGCTAGGCAAGGCACGGCAAGGCAAGGAAAGGGTAACGCAAGGCAAGGCACGGTCAGGCGAGGCAAGGCTAATGCACGACAACGCAAGGCTAGGCAGTGCACGGAAGGCAAGGAAAGAGTAACGGAAGGCAAGGAAGGCAAGGGAAAGCAAGGCAAGCAAGTGTAACGGAAGGCACGGCAGGGCAAGGGGAAACAAGGCTAAGGCACGGCAACGCAAGGCTAAGCAATGCAAAGCAAGGCAAGGAAAGGGTAACGCAAGGCAAGGCACGGTAAGGCAAGGCAAGGCTAATGCACGACAACGCACGGCTAGGCAATGCACGGCAAGGCAAGGAAAGGGTAACGCAAGGCAATGCAGGGTTAGGCGAGGCAAGGCTAAGGCACGACAACGCAAGGCTAGGCAATGCACGGAAGGCAAGCAATGAGTAACGGAAGGGCAAGGAATGCAAGGCAAAGCAAGGCAACGCAAGCAAGGCTATGGCAAGGTGAAAAAAGGCTAAGGCACGACAACGCAAGGCTAGGCAATGCACGGAAGGCAAGGAAAGGGTAACGGAATGGAAGGAAGGCACGGCAAAGCAAGGCAAAGGAAGCAAGGCTAAGGTGCACTAACAACAACGCACGGCTAGGCAATGCACGGCAAGGCAAGGAAAAGGTAACGCAAGGCAAGGCACTGTGAGGCGAGGCAAGGCTAATGCACGACAACGCAAGGCTAGGCAATGCACGGAAGGCAAGCAAAGAATAACGGAAGGCAAGGAAGGCAAGGGAAAGCAAGGCAAGGCAAGGGTAACGGAAGGAACGGCACGGCAAGGGGAAACAAGGCTAAGGCACGACAACGCACGGCTAGGCAATGCACGGCAAGGCAAGGAAAGGGTAACGCAAGGCAAGGCACGGTCACGCAAGGCAAGGCTAATGCACGACAACGCACGGCTAGGCAATGCACGGCAAGGCAAGGAAAGGGTAACGCAAGGCAAGGCACTGTCAGGCGAGGCAAGGCTAAGGCACGACAACGCAAGGCTAGGCAATGCACGGAAGGCAAGCAAAGAGTAACGGAAGGCAAGGAAGGCAAGGGAAAGCAAGGCAAGGCAAGGGTAACGGAAGGAACGGCACGGCAAGGGGAAACAAGGCTAAGGCACGACAACACAGGGCTAGGCAATGCAGGGCAAGGCAAGGAAAGGGTAACGCAAGGCAAGGCACGGTTTGGGGAGGCAAGGCTAATGCACGACAACGCAAGGCTAGGCAATGCACGGAAGGCAAGGAAAGATAACGGAAGGCAAGGAAGGCAAGGCAAAGCAAGGCAAGGCAAGGTAACAAAAGGCAAGGCTATGGCAAGGCAAGGCTAAGGCACGACAACGCAAGGCTAGGCAATGCACGGAAGGCAAGCAAAGAGTAACGGAAGGCAAGGAATGCAAGGCAAAGCAAGGCAACGCAAGCAAGGCTATGGCAAGGTGAAAAAAGGCTAAGGCTAATGCACGACAACGCAAGGCTAGGCAATGCACGGAAGGCAAGCAAAGAGTAACGGAAGGCAAGGAAGGCAAGGGAAAGCAAGGCAAGGCAAGGGTAACGGAAGGAACGGCACGGCAAGGGGAAACAAGGCTAAGGCACGACAACGCACGGCTAGGCAATGCACGGCAAGGCAAGGAAAGGGTAACGTAAGGCAAGGCACGGTGAGGCAAGGCAAGGCTTATGCACGACAACGCAAGGCTTGGCAGTGCACGGCTAGGCAAGGAAAGCGTAACAGAAGGAAAGGCACGCTAAGGCAAGGCAAGGCTAAGGCACGACAACGCAAGGCTAGGCAATGCACGGAAGGCAAGCAAAGAGTAACGGAAGGCAAGGAAGGCAAGGGAAAGCAAGGCAAGGCAAGGGTAACAACAGGCACGGCACGGCAAGGGGAAACAAGGCTAAGGCACGACAACGCAAGGCTAGGCAATGCACGGAAGGCAAGCAAAGAGTAACGGAAGGCAAGGAATGCAAAGGAAAGCAGGGGAAGGCAAGGGTAACGAAAGGAACGGCACGGTAAGGGGAAACAAGGCTAAGGCACGACAACACAGGGCTAGGCAATGCAGGGCAAGGCAAGGAAAGGGTAACGCAAGGCAAGGCACGGTGAGGCAAGGCAAGGCTAATGCACGACAACGCACGGCTAGGCAATGCACGGCAAGGCAAGGAAAGGGTAACGCAAGGCAAGGCACGGTAGGCAAGGCAAAGGCTAATGCACGACAACGCATAGGCAGTGCACGGTCTATGGCAAGGTGAAAAAAGGCTAAGGCACGACAACGCAAGGCTAGGCAATGCACGGAAGGCAAGCAAAGAGTAACGGAATGGAAGGAAGGCAAGGCAAAGCAAGGCAAAGCAAGCAAGGCTATGGCAAGGTGAAACAAGGCTAAGGCACCACAACGCACGGCTAGGCAATGCACGGCCACCCAAGGAAAAGGTAACGCAAGGCAAGGCACGGTGAGGCAAGGCAAGGCTAAGGCACGACAACGCACGGATAGGCAATGCACGGCAAGGCAAGGAAAGGGTAACGCAAGGCAAGGCACGGTCAGGCGAGGCAAGGCTAATGCACGACAACGCAAGGCTAGGCAATGCACGGCAAGGCAAGGAAAGAGTAACGGAAGGCAAGGAAGGCAAGGGAAAGCAAGGCAAGGCAAGAGTAACGGAAGGAACGGCACGGCAAGGGGAAACAAGGCTAAGGCACGGCAACGCACGGCTAGGCAATGCACGGCAAGGCAAGGAAAGGGTAACGAAAGGCAAGGCAAGGTGAGGCAAGGCAAGGCTGATGCACGACAACGCACGGCTAGGCAATGCACGGCAAGGCAAGGAAAGGGTAACCCAAGGCAAGGCACGGTCAGGCGAGGCAAGGCTAAGGCACGACAACGCAAGGCTAGGCAATGCACGGAAGGCAAGCAAAGAGTAACGGAAGGCAAGGAAGGCAAGGGAAAGCAGGGGAAGGCAAGGGTAACGGAAGGAACGGCACGGTAAGGGGAAACAAGGCTAAGGCACGACAACGCAGGGCTAGGCAATGCACGGCAAGGCAAGGAAAGGGTAACGCAAGGCAAGGCACGGTCAGGCGAGGCAAGGGTAATGCACGACAACGCATGGCTACGCAGTGCACGGCTAGGCAAGGAAAGAGTAACGGAAGGAAAGGAAGGCAAGGGAAACCAAGGCAAGGCAAGTGTAACAAAAGGCACGGCACGGCAAGGGGAAACAAGGCTAAGGCACGGCAACGCAAGGCTAAGCAATGCAAAGCCAGGCAAGGAAAGGGTAACGCAAGGCAAGGCACGGTAAGGCAAGGCGAGGCTAATGCACGACAACGCACGGCTAGGCAATGCACGGCAAGGCAAGGAAAGGGTAACGCAAGGCAAGGCACGGTCAGGCGAGGCAAGGCTAAGGCACGACAACGCAAGGCTAGGCAATGCACGGAAGGCAAGCAAAGAGTAACGGAAGGCAAGGAATGCAAGGCAAAGCAAGGCAACGCAAGCAAGGCTATGGCAAGGTGAAAAAAGGCTAAGGCACGACAACGGAAGGCTAGGCAATGCACGGAAGGCAAGCAAAGAGTAACGGAATGGAAGGAAGGCAAGGCAAAGCAAGGCAAAGGAAGCAAGGCTATGGCAAGGTGAAACAAGGCTAAGGCACCACAACGCACGGCTAGGCAATGCACGGCCAGCCAAGGAAAGGGTAACGCAAGGCAAGGCACGGTGAGGCAAGGCAAGGCTAATGCACGACAACGCACGGCTAGGCAATGCACGGCAGGCAAGCAAAGAGTAACGGAAGGCAAGGAAGGCAAGGGAAAGCAAGGCAAGGCAAGGGTAACGGAAGGAACGGCACGGCAAGGGGAAACAAGGCTAAGGCACGACAACGCACGGCTAGGCAATGCACGGCAAGGCAAGGAAAGGGTAACGCCAGGCAAGGCACGGTCAGGCAAGGCAAGGCTAATGCACGACAATGCAAGGCTAGGCAGTGCACGGCAAGGCAAGGAAAGGGTAACGCAAGGCAAGGCACTGTCAGGCGAGGCAAGGCTAAGGCACGACAACGAAAGGCTAGGCAATGCACGGAAGGAAAGCAAAGAGTAACGGAAGGCAAGGAAAGCAAGGGAAAGCAAGGCAAGGCAAGGGTAACGGAAGGAACGGCACGGCAAGGGGAAACAAGGCTAAGGCACGACAACACAGGGCTAGGCAATGCAGGGCAAGGCAAGGAAAGGGTAACGCAAGGCAAGGCACGGTTTGGGGAGGCAAGGCTAATGCACGACAACGCAAGGCTAGGCAATGCACGGAAGGCAAGCAAAGAGTAACGGAAGGCAAGGAAGGCAAGGGAAAGCAAGGCAACGCAAGCAAGGCTATGGCAAGGTGAAAAAAAGGCTAAGGCACGACAACGCAAGGCTAGGCAATGCACGGAAGGCAAGCAAAGAGTAACGGAAGGCAAGGAAGGCAAGGCAAAGCAAGGCAACGCAAGCAAGGCTATGGCAAGTTGAAAAAAGGCTAAGACACGACAACGCAAGGCTAGGCAATGCACGGAAGGCAAGCAAAGAGTAACGGAAGGCAAGGAAGGCAAGGGAAAGCAAGGCAAGGCAAGGGTAACGGAAGGAACGGCACGGCAAGGGGAAACAAGGCTAAGGGACGGCAAGGCACGGCTAGGCAATGCACGGCAAGGCAAGGAAAGGGTAACGCAAGGTAAGGCACGGTGAGGCAAGGCAAGGCTGATGCACGACAACGCACGGCTAGGCAATGCACGGCAAGGCAAGGAAAGGGTAACGCAAGGCAAGGCACGGTCAGGCAAGGCAAGGCTAAGGCACGACAACGCAAGGCTAGGCAATGCACGGAAGGCAAGCAAAGAGTAACGGAAGGCAAGGAAGGCAAGGGAAAGCAAGGCAAGGCAAGGGTAACGGAAGGAACGGCACGGCAAGGGGAAACAAGGCTAAGGCACGGCAACGCACGGCTAGGCAATGCACGGCAAGGAAAGGAAAGGGTAACGCAAGGCAAGGCACTGTCAGGCGAGGCAAAGCTAATGCACGACATCGCAAGGCTAGGCAGTGCACGGCTAGGCAAGGAAAGAGTAACGGAAGGAAAGGAAGGCAAGGCAAAGCAAGGCAAGGCAAGTGTAACAACGCAAAGCAATGCACGGAAGGCAAGCAAAGAGTAACGGAAGGCAAGGAATGCAAAGGAAAGCAGGGGAAGGCAAGGGTAACGAAGGAAGGCACGGTAAGGGAAACAAGGCTAAGGCACGACAACCAGGCTAGGCAATGCAGGCAAGGCAAGGAAAGGGTAACGCAAGGCAAGGCAAGGCAAGGCTAAGCACGACAACGCACTAGGCAATGCACAAGGCAAGCAAAGAGTAACGGAAGGCAAGGAAGGCAAGGGAAAGCAAGGCAAGGCTAAGGGGCAATAAGGCACGGCAACGCAGGCAGGCAAGCCAGGCAAGGAAAGGGTAACGCAAGCAAGGCACGGTAAGGCAAGGCAAGGCTAATGCACGACAACGCACGGCTAGGCAATGCACGGCAAGGCAAGGAAAGGGTAACGCAAGGCAAGGCACGGTTAGGCGAGGCAAGGCTAAGGCACGACAACGCAAGGCTAGGCAATGCACGGAAGGCAAGCAATGAGTAACGGAAGGCAAGGAATGCAAGGCAAAGCAAGGCAACGCAAGCAAGGCTATGGCAAGGTGAAAAAAGGCTAAGGCACGACAACGGAAGGCTAGGCAATGCACGGAAGGCAAGGAAAGAGTAACGGAATGGAAGGAAGGCAAGGCAAAGCAAGGCAAAGGAAGCAAGGCTATGGCAAGGTGAAACAAGGCTAAGGCACCACAACGCACGGCTAGGCAATGCACGGCCAGCCAAGGAAAAGGTAACGCAAGGCAAGGCACTGTGAGGCAAGGCAAGGCTAATGCACGACAGCGCAAGGCTAGGCAATGCACGGAAGGCAAGCAAAGAGTAACGGAAACCAAGGAAGGCAAGGGAAAGCAAGGCAAGGAAAGGGTAACGGAAGGAACGGCACGGCAAGTGGAAACAAGGCTAAGGCACGACAACGCACGGCTAGGCAATGCACGGCAAGGCAAGGAAAGGGTAACGCCAGGAAAGGCACGGTCAGGCAAGGCAAGGCTAATGCACGACAAGGCAAGGCTAGGCAGTGCACGGCAAGACAAGGAAAGGGTAACGCAATGCAAGGCACTGTCAGGCGAGGCAAGGCTAAGGCACGACAACGCAAGGCTAGGCAATGCACGGAAGGAAAGCAAAGAGTAACGGAAGGCAAGGAAAGCAAGGGAAAGCAAGGCAAGGCAAGGGTAACGGAAGGAACGGCACGGCAAGGGGAAACAAGGCTAAGGCACGACAACACAGGGCTAGGCAATGCAGGGCAAGGCAAGGAAAGGGTAACGCAAGGCAAGGCACGGTTTGGGGAGGCAAGGCTAATGCACGACAACGCAAGGCTAGGCAATGCACGGAAGGCAAGCAAAGAGTAACGGAAGGAAAGAAGCAAGGGAAAGCAAGGCAAGGCAAGTGTAACAAAAGGCACGGCACGGCAAGGGGAAACAAGGCAACGCAAGCAAGGCTATGGCAAGGTGAAAAAAGGCTAAGGCACGACAACGCAAGGCTAGGCAATGCACGGAAGGCAAGCAAAGAGTAACGGAAGGCAAGGAAGGGAAAGCAAGGCAAGGCAAGAGTAACGGAAGGAACGGCACGGCAAGGGAAAACAAGGCTAAGGCACGGCAACGCACGGCTAGGCAATGCACGGCAAGGCAAGGAAAGGGTAACGAAAGGCAAGGCAAGGTGAGGCAAGGCAAGGCTGATGCACGACAACGCACGGCTAGGCAATGCACGGCAAGGCAAGGAAAGGGTAACCCAAGGCAAGACACGGTCAGGCGAGGCAAGGCTAAGGCACGACAACGCAAGGCTAGGCAATGCACGGAAGGCAAGCAAAGAGTAACGGAAGGCAAGGAAGGCAAGGGAAAGCAGGGGAAGGCAAGGGTAACGGAAGGAACGGCACGGTAAGGGGAAACAAGGCTAAGGCACGACAACGCAGGGCTAGGCAATGCACGGCAAGGCAAGGAAAGGGTAACGCAAGGCAAGGCACGGTCAGGCGAGGCAAGGGTAATGCACGACAACGCATGGCTACGCAGTGCACGGCTAGGCAAGGAAAGAGTAACGGAAGGAAAGGAAGGCAAGGGAAACCAAGGCAAGGCAAGTGTAACAAAAGGCACGGCAGGGCAAGGGGAAACAAGGCTAAGGCACGGGAACGCAAGGCTAAGCAATGCAAAGCCAGGCAAGGAAAGGGTAACGCAAGGCAAGGCACGGTAAGGCAAGGCGAGGCTAATGCACGACAACGCACGGCTAGGCAATGCACGGCAAGGCAAGGAAAGGGTAACGCAAGGCAAGGCACGGTTAGGCGAGGCAAGGCTAAGGCACGACAACGCAAGGCTAGGCAATGCACGGAAGGCAAGCAATGAGTAACGGAAGGCAAGGAATGCAAGGCAAAGCAAGGCAACGCAAGCAAGGCTATGACAAGGTGAAAAAAGACTAAGGCACGACAACGGAAGGCTAGGCAATGCACGGAAGGCAAGCAAAGAGTAACGGAATGGAAGGAAGGCAAGGCAAAGTAAGGCAAAGGAAGCAAGGCTATGGCAAGGTGAAACAAGGCTAAGGCACCACAACGCACGGCTAGGCAATGCACGGCCAGCCAAGGAAAAGGTAACGCAAGGCAAGGCACTGTGAGGCAAGGCATGGCTAATGCACGACAGCGCAAGGCTAGGCAATGCACGGAAGGCAAGCAAAGAGTAACGGAAGGCAAGGAAGGCAAGGGAAAGCAAGGCAAGGCAAGGGTAACGGAAGGAACGGCACGGCAAGTGGAAACAAGGCTAAGGCACGACAACGCACGGCTAGGCAGTGCACGGCAAGGCAAGGAAAGGGTAACGCAATGCAAGGCACTGTCAGGCGAGGCAAGGCTAAGGCACGACAACGCAAGGCTAGGCAATGCACGGAAGGAAAGCAAAGACTAACGGAAGGGAAGGAAAGCAAGGGAAAGCAAGGCAAGGCAAGGGTAACGGAAGGAACGGCACGGCAAGGGGAAACAAGGCTAAGGCACGACAACACAGGGCTAGGCAATGCAGGGCAAGGCAAGGAAAGTGTAACGCAAGGCAAGGCAGGGTTTGGGGAGGCAAGGCTAATGCACGACAACGCAAGGCTAGGCAATGCACGGAAGGCAAGCAAAGAGTAACGGAAGGCAAGGAATGCAAGGCAAAGCAAGGCAACGCAAGCAAGGCTATGGCAAGGTGAAAAAAGGCTAAGGCACGACAACGCAAGGCTAGGCAATGCACGGAAGGCAAGCAAAGAGTAACGGAAGGCAAGGAAGGCAAGGGAAAGCAAGGCAAGCCAAGGGTAACGGAAGGAACGGCACGGTAAGAGGAAACAAAGCTAAGGCACGCCAATGCAGGGCTAGGCAATGCACGGCAAGGCAAGGAAAGGGTAACGCAAGGCAAGGCACGGTGAGGCAAGACAAGGCAAATGCACGACAACGCACGGCTATGCAATGCACGGCAAGGCAAGGAAAGGGTACCGCAAGGCAAGGCACGGTCAGGCGAGGCAAGGCTAAGGAACGACAACGCAAGGCTAGGCAATGCACGGAAGGCAAGCAAAGAGTAACGGAAGGCAAGGAAGACAAGGGAAAGCAAGGCAAGGCAATGGTAACGGAAGGAACGGCACGGCAAGGGGAAACAAGGCTAAGGCACGACAACGCACGGCTAGGCAATGAACTGCAAGGGAAGGAAAGGGTAACGCAAGGGAAGGCACGGTTAGGCAAGGCAAGGCTGATGCACGACAACGCACGGCTAGGCAATTCACGGCAAGGCAAGGAAAGGGTAACGCAAGGCAAGGCACGGTCAGGCGAGGCAAGGCTAAGGCACGACAACGCAAGGCTAGGCAATGCACGGAAGGCAAGCAAAGAGCAACGGAAGGCAAGGAAGGCAAGGGAAAGCAAGGGAAGGCAAGTTTAACGGAAGGAACGGCACGGCAAGGGGAAACAAGGCTAAGGCACGGCAACGCACGGCTAGGCAATGCAGGGCAAGGCAAGGAAATGGTAACGCAAGGCAAGGCACGGTTTGGGGAGGCAAGGCTAATGCACGACAACGCACAGCTAGGCAATGCACGGCAAGGCAAGGAAAGGGTAACGCAAGGCAAGGCACGGTGAGGCAAGGCAAGGCTAATGCACGACAACGCACAGCTAGGCAATGCACGGCAAGGCAAGGAAAGGGTAACGCAAGGCAAGGCACGGTGAGGCAAGGCAAGGCTAATGCACGACAACGCACAGCTAGGCAATGCACGGCAAGTCAAGGAAAGGGTAACGCTAGGCAAGGCACGGTCAGGCAAGGCAAGGCTAATGCACGACAAGGCAAGGCTAGGCAGTGCACGGCAAGGCAAGGAAAGGGTAACGCAAGGCAAGGCACTGTCAGGCGAGGCAAGGCTAAGCCACGACAACGCAAGGCTAGGCAATGCACGGAAGGAAAGCAAAGAGTAACGGAAGGTAAGGAAAGCAAGGGAAAGCAAGGCAAGGCAAGGGTAACGCAAGGCAAGGCACGGTGAGGCAAGGCAAGGCTGATGCACGACAACGCACGGCTAGGCAATTCACGGCAAGGCAAGGAAAGGGTAACGCAAGGCAAGGCACGATCAGGCGAGGCAAGGCTAAGGCACGACAACGCAAGGCTAGGCAATGCACGGAAGGCAAGCAAAGAGTAACGGAAGGCAAGGAAGGCTAGGGAAAGAAGGGGAAGGCAAGGGTAACGGAAGGAACGGCACGGTAAGGGCAAACAAGACTAAGGCACGACAACACAGGGCTAGGCAATGCAGGGCAAGGCAAGGAAATGGTAACGCAAGGCAAGGCACGGTTTGGGGAGGCAAGGCTAATGCACGACAACGCAAGGATAGGCAGTGCACGGCTAGGCAAGGAAAGAGTAACGGAAGGAAAGGAAGGCAAGGCAAAGCAAGGCAAGGCAAGTGTAACAAAAGGCAAGGTACGGCAAGGGGAAACAAGGCTTAGGAACGGCAACGCACGGCTAGGCAATGCACGGCAAGGCAAGGAAAGGGTAACGCAAGGCAAGGCTCGGTCAGGCGAGGCAAGGCTAAGGCACGACAACGCAAGGCTAGGCAATGCACGGAAGGCAAGCAAAGAGTAACGGAAGGCAAGGAAGGCAAGGGAAAGCAGGGGAAGGCAAGGGTAACGGAAGGAACGGCACGGCAAGGGGAAACAAGGCTAAGGCACGACAACGAACGGCTAGGCAATGCACTGCAAGGCAAGGAAAGGGTAACGCAAGGTAAGGCACGGTGAGGCAAGGCAAGGCTAATGCACGACAACGCACGGCTAGGCAATGCACGGCAAGGCAAGGAAAGGGTAACGCAAGGCAAGGCACGGTCAGGCGAGGCAAGGCTAAGGCACGACAACGCAAGGCTAGGCAATGCACTGAAGGCAAGCAAAGAGTAACGGAAGGCAAGGAAGGCAAGGGAAAGCAAGGCAAGGCAAGGGTAACGGAAGGAACGGCACGGCAAGGGGAAACAAGGCTAAGGCACGGCAACGCACGGCTAGGCAATGCACGGCAAGGAAAGGAAAGGGTAACGCAAGGCAAGGCACGGTGAGGCAAGGCAAGGCTAATGCACGACAACGCAAGGCTAGGCAATGCACGGCAAGGCAAGGAAAGAGTAACGGAAGGAAAGGAAGGTAAGGCAAAGCAAGGCAAGGCAAGTGTAACAAAAGGCACGGCACGGCAAGGGGAAACAAGGCTAAGGCACGGGAACGCACGGCTAGGCAATGCACGGAAGGCAAGCAAAGAGTAACGGAAGGCAAGGAAGGCAAGGGAAAGCAGGGGAAGGCAAGGGTAACGGAAGGAACGGCACGGTAAGGGGAAACAAGGCTAAGGCACGACAACGCAGGGCTAGGCAATGCACGGCAAGGCAAGGAAAGGGTAACGCAAGGCAAGGCACGGTCAGGCGAGGCAAGGGTAATGCACGACAACGCAAGGCTAGGCAGTGCACGGCTAGGCAAGGAAAGAGTAACGGAAGGAAAGGAAGGCAAGGGAAAGCAAGGCAAGGCAAGTGTAACAAAAGGCACGGCACGGCAAGGTGAAACAAGGCTAAGGCACGGCAACGCAAGGCTAAGCAATGCACGGCCAGGCAAGGAAAGGGTAACGCAAGGCAAGGCACGGTAAGGCAAGGCGAGGCTAATGCACGACAACGCACGGCTAGGCAATGCACGGCAAGGCAAGGAAAGGGTAACGCAAGGCAAGGCACGGTTAGGCGAGGCAAGGCTAAGGCACGACAACGCAAGGCTAGGCAATGCACGGAAGGCAAGCAAAGAGTAACGGAAGGCAAGGAATGCAAGGCAAAGCAAGGCAACGCAAGCAAGGCTATGGCAAGGTGAAAAAAGGCTAAGGCACGACAACGGCAAGGGCTAGGCAATGCACGGAAGGCAAGCAAAGAGTAACGGAATGGAAGGAAGGCAAGGCAAAGCAAGGCAAAGGAAGCAAGGCTATGGCAAGGTGAAACAAGGCTAAGGCACCACAACGCACGGCTAGGCAATGCACGGCCAGCCAAGGAAAAGGTAACGCAAGGCAAGGCACTGTGAGGCAAGGCAAGGCTAATGCACGACAGCGCAAGGCTAGGCAATGCACGGAAGGCAAGCAAAGAGTAACGGAAACCAAGGAAGGCAAGGGAAAGCAAGGCAAGGAAAGGGTAACGGAAGGAACGGCACGGCAAGTGGAAACAAGGCTAAGGCACGACAACGCACGGCTAGGCAATGCACGGCAAGGCAAGGAAAGGGTAACGCCAGGAAAGGCACGGTCAGGCAAGGCAAGGCTAATGCACGACAAGGCAAGGCTAGGCAGTGCACGGCAAGACAAGGAAAGGGTAACGCAATGCAAGGCACTGTCAGGCGAGGCAAGGCTAAGGCACGACAACGCAAGGCTAGGCAATGCACGGAAGGAAAGCAAAGAGTAACGGAAGGCAAGGAAAGCAAGGGAAAGCAAGGCAAGGCAAGGGTAACGGAAGGAACGGCACGGCAAGGGGAAACAAGGCTAAGGCACGACAACACAGGGCTAGGCAATGCAGGGCAAGGCAAGGAAAGGGTAACGCAAGGCAAGGCACGGTTTGGGGAGGCAAGGCTAATGCACGACAACGCAAGGCTAGGCAATGCACGGAAGGCAAGCAAAGAGTAACGGAAGGCAAGGAATGCAATGCAAAGCAAGGCAACGCAAGCAAGGCTATGGCAAGGTGAAAAAAGGCTAAGGCACGACCACGCAAGGCTAGGCAATGCACGGAAGGGAAGCAAAGAGTAACGGAAGGCAAGGAAGTCAAGGCAAAGCAAGGCAACGCAAGCAAGGCTATGGCAAGGTGAAAAAAGGCTAAGACACGACAACGCAAGGCTAGGCAATGCACGGAAGGCAAGCAAAGAGTAACGGAAGGCAAGGAAGGCAAGGGAAAGCAAGGCAAGGCAAGAGTAACGGAAGGAACGGCACGGCAAGGGGAAACAAGGCTAAGGCACGACAACGCACGGCTAGGCAATGCACGGCAAGGCAAGGAAAGGGTAACGCAAGGCAAGGCAAGGTGAGGCAAGGCAAGGCTGATGCACGACAACGCACGGCTAGGCAATGCACGGCAAGGCAAGGAAAGGGTAACGCAAGGCAAGGCACGGTCAGGCGAGGCAAGGCTAAGGCACGACAACGCAAGGCTAGGCAATGCACGGAAGGCAAGCAAAGAGTAACGGAAGGCAAGGAAGGCAAGGGAAAGCAAGGGAAGGCAAGGGTAACGGAAGGAACGGCACGGCAAGGGGAAACAAGGCTAAGGCACGACAACGCACGGCTAGGCAATGCACGGCAAGGCAAGGAAAGGGTAACGCAAGGCAAGGCACGGTCAGGCGAGGCAAGGGTAATGCACGACAACGCATGGCTACGCAGTGCACGGCTAGGCAAGGAAAGAGTAACGGAAGGAAAGGAAGGCAAGGGAAACCAAGGCAAGGCAAGTGTAACAAAAGGCACGGCAGGGCAAGGGGAAACAAGGATAAGGCACGGCAACGCAAGTCTAAGCAATGCAAAGCCAGGCAAGGAAAGGGTAACGCAAGGCAAGGCACGGTAAGGCAAGGCGAGGCTAATGCACGACAACGCACGGCTAGGCAATGCACGGCAAGGCAAGGAAAGGGTAACGCAAGGCAAGGCACGGTTAGGCGAGGCAAGGCTAAGGCACGACAACGCAAGGCTAGGCAATGCACGGAAGGCAAGCAATGAGTAACGGAAGGCAAGGAATGCAAGGCAAAGCAAGGCAACGCAAGCAAGGCTATGGCAAGGTGAAAAAAGGCTAAGGCACGACAACGGAAGGCTAGGCAATGCACGGAAGGCAAGCAAAGAGTAACGGAATGGAAGGAAGGCAAGGCAAAGCAAGGCAAAGGAACCAAGGCTATGGCAAGGTGAAACAAGGCTAAGGCACCACAACGCACGGCTAGGCAATGCACGGCCAGCCAAGGAAAAGGTAACGCAAGGCAAGGCACTGTGAGGCAAGGCAAGGCTAATGCACGACAGCGCAAGGCTAGGCAATGCACGGAAGGCAAGCAAAGAGTAACGGAAACCAAGGAAGGCAAGGGAAAGCAAGGCAAGGCAAGGGTAACGGAAGGAACGGCACGGCAAGTGGAAACAAGGCTAAGGCACGACAACGCACGGCTAGGCAATGCACGGCAAGGCAAGGAAAGGGTAACGCCAGGAAAGGCACGGTCAGGCAAGGCAAGGCTAATGCACGACAAGGCAAGGCTAGGCAGTGCACGGCAAGGCAAGGAAAGGGTAACGCAATGCAAGGCACTGTCAGGCGAGGCAAGGCTAAGGCACGACAACGCAAGGCTAGGCAATGCACGGAAGGAAAGCAAAGAGTAACGGAAGGCAAGGAAAGCAAGGGAAAGCAAGGCAAGGCAAGGGTAACGGAAGGAACGGCACGGCAAGGGGAAACAAGGCTAAGGCACGACAACACAGGGCTAGGCAATGCAGGGCAAGGCAAGGAAAGTGTAACGCAAGGCAAGGCACGGTTTGGGGAGGCAAGGCTAATGCACGACAACGCAAGGCTAGGCAATGCACGGAAGGCAAGCAAAGAGTAACGGAAGGCAAGGAATGCAATGCAAAGCAAGGCAACGCAAGCAAGGCTATGGCAAGGTGAAAAAAGGCTAAGGCACGACCACGCAAGGCTAGGCAATGCACGGAAGGCAAGCAAAGAGTAACGGAAGGCAAGGAATGCAAGGCAAAGCACGGCAACGCAAGCAAGGCTATGGCAAGGTGAAAAAAGGCTAAGGCACGACAACGCAAGGCTAGGCAATGCACGGAAGGCAAGCAAAGAGTAACGGAAGGCAAGGAAGGCAAGGGAAAGCAAGGCAAGCCAAGGGTAACGGAAGGAACGGCACGGTAAGAGGAAACAAAGCTAAGGCACGACAATGCAGGGCTAGGCAATGCACGGCAAGGCAAGGAAAGGGTAACGCAAGGCAAGGCACGGTGAGGCAAGACAAGGCAAATGCACGACAACGCACGGCTATGCAATGCACGGCAAGGCAAGGAAAGGGTACCGCAAGGCAAGGCACGGTCAGGCGAGGCAAGGCTAAGGAACGACAACGCAAGGCTAGGCAATGCACGGAAGGCAAGCAAAGAGTAACGGAAGGCAACGAAGGCAAGGGAAAGCAAGGCAAGGCAAGGGTAACAGAAGGAACGGCACGGCAAGGGGAAACAAGGCTAAGGAGGCAACGCACGGTTTGGGGAGGCAAGGAGAATGCACGACAACGCACAGCTAGGCAATGCACGGCAAGGGAAGGAAAGGGTAACGCAAGGCAAGGCACGGTTAGGCAAGGCAAGGCTGATGCACGACAACGCACGGCTAGGCAATTCACGGCAAGGCAAGGAAAGGGTAACGCAAGGCAAGGCACGGTCAGGCGAGGCAAGGCTAAGGCACGACAACGCAAGGCTAGGCAATGCACGGAAGGCAAGCAAAGAGTAACGGAAGGCAAGGAAGGCAAGGGAAAGCAAGGGAAGGCAAGTTTAACGGAAGGAACGGCACGGCAAGGGGAAACAAGGCTAAGGCACGGCAACGCACGGCTAGGCAATGCAGGGCAAGGCAAGGAAATGGTAACGCAAGGCAAGGCACGGTTTGGGGAGGCAAGGCTAATGCACGACAACGCACAGCTAGGCAATGCACGGCAAGGCAAGGAAAGGGTAACGCAAGGCAAGGCACGGTAACGAAGGAAGGCAGGCGAGGCAAGGCTAATGCACGACAACGCACAGCTAGGCAATGCACGGCAAGGCAAGGAAAGGGTAACGCTAGGCAAGGCACGGTCAGGCAAGGCAAGGCTAATGCACGACAAGGCAAGGCTAGGCAGTGCACGGCAAGGCAAGGAAAGGGTAACGCAAGGCAAGGCACTGTCAGGCGAGGCAAGGCTAAGGCACGACAACGCAAGGCTAGGCAATGCACGGAAGGAAAGCAAAGAGTAACGGAAGGCAAGGAAAGCAAGGGAAAGCAAGGCAAGGCAAGGGTAACGCAAGGCAAGGCACGGTGAGGAAAGGCAAGGCTGATGCACGACAACGCACGGCTAGGCAATTCACGGCAAGGCAAGGAAAGGGTAACGCAAGGCAAGGCACGATCAGGCGAGGCAAGGCTAAGGCACAACAACGCAAGGCTAGGCAATGCACGGAAGGCAAGCAAAGAGTAACGGAAGGCAAGGAAGGCTAGGGAAAGAAGGGGAAGGCAAGGGTAACGGAAGGAACGGCACGGTAAGGGCAAACAAGACTAAGGCACGACAACACAGGGCTAGGCAATGCAGGGCAAGGCAAGGAAATGGTAACGCAAGGCAAGGCACGGTTTGGGGAGGCAAGGCTAATGCACGACAACGCAAGGATAGGCAGTGCACGGCTAGGCAAGGAAAGAATAACGGAAGGAAAGGAAGGCAAGGCAAAGCAAGGCAAGGCAAGTGTAACAAAAGGCAAGGTACGGCAAGGGGAAACAAGGCTTAGGAACGGCAACGCACGGCTAGGCAATGCACGGCAAGGCAAGGAAAGGGTAACGCAAGGCAAGGCACGGTCAGGCGAGGCAAGGCTAAGGCACGACAACGCAAGGCTAGGCAATGCACGGAAGGCAAGCAAAGAGTAACGGAAGGCAAGGAAGGCAAGGGAAAGCAAGGCAAGGCAAGGGTAACGGAAGGAACGGCACGGTAAGTGGAAACAAGGCTAAGGCACGACAACGCACGGCTAGGCAATGCACGGCAAGGCAAGGAAAGGGTAACGCAAGGCAAGGCACGGTCAGGCGAGGCAAGGGTAATGCACGACAACGCAAGGCTACGCAGTGCACGGCTAGGCAAGGAAAGAGTAACGGAAGGAAAGGAAGGCAAGGCAAAGCAAGGCAAGGCAAGTGTAACAAAAGGCACGGCACGGCAAGGGGAAACAAGGTTAAGGTACGGCAACGCAAGGCTAAGCAATGCACGGCCAGGCAAGGAAAGGGTAACGCAAGGCAAGGCACGGTAAGGCAAGGCGAGGCTAATGCACGACAACGCACGGCTAGGCAATGCACGGCAAGGCAAGGAAAGGGTAACGCAAGGCAAGGCACGGTTAGGCGAGGCAAGGCTAAGGCACGACAACGCAAGGCTAGGCAATGCACGGCTAGGCAAGGAAAGAGTAACGGAAGGAAAGGAAGGCAAGGCAAAGCAAGGCAAGGCAAGTGTAACAAAAGGCAAGGTACGGCAAGGGGAAACAAGGCTTAGGAACGGCAACGCACGGCTAGGCAATGCACGGCCAGGCAAGGAAAGGGTAACGCAAGGCAAGGCACGGTAAGGCAAGACAAGGCTAATGCACGACAACGCACGGCTAGGCAATGCACGGCTAGGCAAGGAAAGAGTAACGGAAGGAAAGGAAGGCAAGGCAAAGCAAGGCAAAGGAAGCAAGGCTATGGCAAGGTGAAACAAGGCTAAGGCACCACAACGCACGGCTAGGCAATGCACGGCCAGCCAAGGAAAAGGTAACGCAAGGCAAGGCACTGTGAGGCAAGGCAAGGCTAATGCACGACAGCGCAAGGCTAGGCAATGCACGGAAGGCAAGCAAAGAGTAACGGAAACCAAGGAAGGCAAGGGAAAGCAAGGCAAGGCAAGGGTAACGGAAGGAACGGCACGGCAAGTGGAAACAAGGCTAAGGCACGACAACGCACGGCTAGGCAATGCACGGCAAGGCAAGGAAAGGGTAACGCAAGGCAAGGCACGGTCAGGCAAGGCAAGGCTAATGCACGACAACGCAAGGCTAGGCAATGCACGGCAAGGCAAGGAAAGGGTAACGCAAGGCAAGGCACGGTCAGGCGAGGCAAGGCTAAGGCACGACAACGCAAGGCTAGGCAATGCACGGAAGGAAAGCAAAGAGTAACGGAAGGCAAGGAAAGCAAGGGAAAGCAAGGCAAGGCAAGGGTAACGGAAGGAACGGCACGGCAAGGGGAAACAAGGCTAAGGCACGACAACACAGGCTAGGCAATGCAGGGCAAGGCAAGGAAAGGGTAACGCAAGGCAAGGCACGGTTTGGGGAGGCAAGGCTAATGCACGACAACGCAAGGCTAGGCAATGCACGGAAGGCAAGCAAAGAGTAACGGAAGGAAGGAAGGCAAGGCAAAGCAAGGCAAGGCAAGCAAGGCTATGGCAAGGGAAACAAGGCTAAGGCACCACAACGCACGGCTAGGCAATGCACGGCCAGGCAAGGAAAGGGTAACGCAAGGCAAGGCACGGTCAGGCAAGGCAAGGCTAATGCACGACAACGCAAGGCTAGGCAATGCACGGAAGGCAAGCAAAGAGTAACGGAAGGCAAGGAAGGCAAGGGAAAGCAAGGCAAGGCAAGGTAACGGAAGGAACGGCACGGCAAGGGGAAACAAGGCTAAGGCACGGCAACGCACGGCTAGGCAATGCACGGCAAGGCAAGGAAAGGGTAACGAAAGGCAAGGCACGGTGAGGCAAGGCAAGGCTGATGCACGACAACGCACGGCTAGGCAATGCACGGCAAGGCAAGGAAAGGGTAACGCAAGGCAAGGCACGGTCAGGCGAGGCAAGGCTAAGGCACGACAACGCAAGGCTAGGCAATGCACGGAAGGCAAGCAAAGAGTAACGGAAGGCAAGGAAGGCAAGGGAAAGCAAGGCAAGGCAAGGGTAACGGAAGGAACGGCACGGTAAGGGGAAACAAGGCTAAGGCACGACAACGCAGGGCTAGGCAATGCACGGCAAGGCAAGGAAAGGGTAACGCAAGGCAAGGCACGGTCAGGCGAGGCAAGGGTAATGCACGACAACGCATGGCTACGCAGTGCACGGCTAGGCAAGGAAAGAGTAACGGAAGGAAAGGAAGGCAAGGGAAACCAAGGCAAGGCAAGTGTAACAAAAGGCACGGCAGGGCAAGGGGAAACAAGGCTAAGGCACGGCAACGCAAGGCTAAGCAATGCAAAGCCAGGCAAGGAAAGGGTAACGCAAGGCAAGGCACGGTAAGGCAAGGCGAGGCTAATGCACGACAACGCACGGCTAGGCAATGCACGGCAAGGCAAGGAAAGGGTAACGCAAGGCAAGGCACGGTTAGGCGAGGCAAGGCTAAGGCACGACAACGCAAGGCTAGGCAATGCACGGAAGGCAAGCAATGAGTAACGGAAGGCAAGGAATGCAAGGCAAAGCAAGGCAACGCAAGCAAGGCTATGGCAAGGTGAAAAAAGGCTAAGGCACGACAACGGAAGGCTAGGCAATGCACGGAAGGCAAGGAAAGAGTAACGGAATGGAAGGAAGGCAAGGCAAAGCAAGGCAAAGGAAGCAAGGCTATGGCAAGGTGAAACAAGGCTAAGGCACCACAACGCACGGCTAGGCAATGCACGGCCAGCCAAGGAAAAGGTAACGCAAGGCAAGGCACTGTGAGGCAAGGCAAGGCTAATGCACGACAGCGCAAGGCTAGGCAATGCACGGAAGGCAAGCAAAGAGTAACGGAAACCAAGGAAGGCAAGGGAAAGCAAGGCAAGGCAAGGGTAACGGAAGGAACGGCACGGCAAGTGGAAACAAGGCTAAGGCACGACAACGCACGGCTAGGCAATGCACGGCAAGGCAAGGAAAGGGTAACGCCAGGAAAGGCACGGTCAGGCAAGGCAAGGCTAATGCACGACAAGGCAAGGCTAGGCAGTGCACGGCAAGCAAGGAAAGGGTAACGCAATGCAAGGCACTGTCAGGCGAGGCAAGGCTAAGGCACGACAACGCAAGGCTAGGCAATGCACGGAAGGAAAGCAAAGAGTAACGGAAGGCAAGGAAAGCAAGGGAAAGCAAGGCAAGGCAAGGGTAACGGAAGGAACGGCACGGCAAGGGGAAACAAGGCTAAGGCACGACAACACAGGGCTAGGCAATGCAGGGCAAGGCAAGGAAAGTGTAACGCAAGGCAAGGCACGGTTTGGGGAGGCAAGGCTAATGCACGACAACGCAAGGCTAGGCAATGCACGGAAGGCAAGCAAAGAGTAACGGAAGGCAAGGAATGCAAGGCAAAGCAAGGCAACGCAAGCAAGGCTATGGCAAGGTGAAAAAAGGCTAAGGCACGACCACGCAAGGCTAGGCAATGCACGGAAGGCAAGCAAAGAGTAACGGAAGGCAAGGAATGCAAGGCAAAGCACGGCAACGCAAGCAAGGCTATGGCAAGGTGAAAAAAGGCTAAGACACGACAACGCAAGGCTAGGCAATGCACGGAAGGCAAGCAAAGAGTAACGGAAGGCAAGGAAGGGAAGGGAAAGCAAGGCAAGCCAAGGGTAACGGAAGGAACGGCACGGTAAGAGGAAACAAAGCTAAGGCACGACAATGCAGGGCTAGGCAATGCACGGCAAGGCAAGGAAAGGGTAACGCAAGGCAAGGCACGGTGAGGCAAGACAAGGCAAATGCACGACAACGCACGGCTATGCAATGCACGGCAAGGCAAGGAAAGGGTACAGCAAGGCAAGGCATGGTCAGGCGAGGCAAGGCTAATGAACGACAACGCAAGGCTAGGCAATGCACGGAAGGCAAGCAAAGAGTAACGGAAGGCAAGGAAGGCAAGGGAAAGCAAGGCAAGGCAATGGTAACGGAAGGAACGGCACGGCAAGGGGAAACAAGGCTAAGGCACGACAACGCACGGCTAGGCAATGCACTGCAAGGGAAGGAAAGGGTAACGCAAGGCAAGGCACGGTTAGGGAAGGCAAGGTTGATGCACGACAACGCACGGCTAGGCAATTCACGGCAAGGCAAGGAAAGGGTAACGCAAGGCAAGGCACGGTCAGGCGAGGCAAGGCTAAGGCACGACAACGCAAGGCTAGGCAATGCACGGAAGGCAAGCAAAGAGTAACGGAACGCAAGGAAGGCAAGGGAAAGCAAGGGAAGGCAAGTTTAACGGAAGGAACGGCACGGCAAGGGGAAACAAGGCTAAGGCACGGCAACGCACGGCTAGGCAATGCAGAGCAAGGCAAGGAAATGGTAACGCAAGGCAAGGCACGGTTTGGGGAGGCAAGGCTAATGCACGACAACGCACAGCTAGGCAATGCACGGCAAGGCAAGGAAAGGGTAACGAAAGGCAAGGCACGGTGAGGCAAGGCAAGGCTAATGCACGACAACGCACAGCTAGGCAATGCACGGCAAGGCAAGGAAAGGGTAACGCTAGGCAAGGCACGGTCAGGCAAGGCAAGGCTAATGCACGACAAGGCAAGGCTAGGCAGTGCACGGCAAGGCAAGGAAAGGGTAACGCAAGGCAAGGCACTGTCAGGCGAGGCAAGGCTAAGCCACGACAACGCAAGGCTAGGCAATGCACGGAAGGAAAGCAAAGAGTAACGGAAGGTAAGGAAAGCAAGGGAAAGCAAGGCAAGGCAAGGGTAACGCAAGGCAAGGCACGGTGAGGAAAGGCTAGGCTGATGCACGACAACGCACGGCTAGGCAATGCACGGCAAGGCAAGGAAAGGGTAACGCAAGGCAAGGCACGATCAGGCGAGGCAAGGCTAAGGCACGACAACGCAAGGCTAGGCAATGCCCGGAAGGCAAGCAAAGAGTAACGGAAGGCAAGGAAGGCTAGGGAAAGAAGGGGAAGGCAAGGGTAACGGAAGGAACGGCACGGTAAGGGCAAACAAGACTAAGGCACGACAACACAGGGCTAGGCAATGCAGGGCAAGGCAAGGAAATGGTAACGCAAGGCAAGGCACGGTTTGGGGAGGCAAGGCTAATGCACGACAACGCAAGGATAGGCAGTGCACGGCTAGGCAAGGAAAGAATAACGGAAGGAAAGGAAGGCAAGGCAAAGCAAGGCAAGGCAAGTGTAACAAAAGGCACGGTACGGCAAGGGGAAACAAGGCTTAGGAACGGCAACGCACGGCTAGGCAATGCACGGCCAGGCAAGGAAAGGGTAACGCAAGGCAAGGCTCGGTCAGGCGACGCAAGGCTAAGGCACGACAACGCAAGGCTAGGCAATGCACGAAAGGCAAGCAAAGAGTAACGGAAGGCAAGGAAGGCAAGGGAAAGCAGGGGAAGGCAAGGGTAACGGAAAGAACGGCACGGTAAGTGGAAACAAGGCTAAGGCACGACAACGCACGGCTAGGCAATGCACGGCAAGGCAAGGAAAGGGTAACGCAAGCAAGGCACGGTCAGGCGAGGCAAGGGTAATGCACGACAACGCAAGGCTACGCAGTGCACGGCTAGGCAAGGAAAGAGTAACGGAAGGAAAGGAAGGCAAGGCAAAGCAAGGCAAGGCAAGTGTAACAAAAGGCACGGCACGGCAAGGGGAAACAAGGTTAAGGTACGGCAACGCAAGGCTAAGCAATGCACGGCCAGGCAAGGAAAGGGTAACGCAAGGCAAGGCACGGTAAGGCAAGGCGAGGCTAATGCACGACAACGCACGGCTAGGCAATGCACGGCAAGGCAAGGAAAGCGTAACGCAAGGCAAGGCACGGTTAGGCGAGGCAAGGCTAAGGCACGACAACGCTAGGCTAGGCAATGCACCGAAGGCAAGCAAAGAGTAACGGAAGGCAAGGAATGCAAGGCAAAGCATGGCAACGCAAGCAAGGCTATGGCAAGGTGAAAAAAGGCTAAGGCACGACAACGCAAGGCTAGGCAATGCACGGAAGGCAAGCAAAGAGTAACGGACTGGAAGGAAGGCAAGGCAAAGCAAGGCAAAGCAAGCAAGGCTATGGCAAGGTGAAACAAGGCTAAGGCACCACAACGCACGGCTAGGCAATGCACGGCCAGCCAAGGAAAAGGTAACGCAAGGCAAGGCACTGTGAGGCAAGGCAAGGCTAATGCACGACAGCGCAAGGCTAGGCAATGCACGGAAGGCAAGCAAAGAGTAACGGAAACCAAGGAAGGCAAGGGAAAGCAAGGCAAGGCAAGGGTAACGGAAGGAACGGCACGGCAAGGGGAAACAAGGCTAAGGCACGACAACGCACGGCTAGGCAATGCACGGCAAGGCAAGAAAAGGGTAACGCAAGGCAAGGCACGGTCAGGCGAGGCAAGGGTAATGCACGACAACGCAAGGCTACGCAGTGCACGGCTAGGCAAGGAAAGAGTAACGGAATGAAGGAAGGCAAGGCAAAGCAAGGCAAGGCAAGTGTAACAAAAGGCACGGCACGGCAAGGGGAAACAAGGTTAAGGTACGGCAACGCAAGGCTAAGCAATGCACGGCCAGGCAAGGAAAGGGTAACGCAAGGCAAGGCACGGTAAGGCAAGGCGAGGCTAATGCACGACAACGCACGGCTAGGCAATGCACGGCAAGGCAAGGAAAGGGTAACGCAAGGCAAGGCACGGTCAGGCGAGGCAAGGCTAATGCACGACAACGCAAGGCTAGGCAATGCACGGAAGGCAAGCAAAGAGTAACGGAAGGCAAGGAAGGCAAGGGAAAGCAAGGCAAGGCAAGGGTAACGGAAGGAACGGCACGGCAAGGGGAAACAAGGCTAAGGCACGGCAACGCACGGCTAGGCAATGCACGGCAAGGCAAGGAAAGGGTAACGAAAGGCAAGGCAAGGTGAGGCAAGGCAAGGCTGATGCACGACAACGCACGGCTAGGCAATGCACGGCAAGGCAAGGAAAGGGTAACCCAAGGCAAGGCACGGTCAGGCGAGGCAAGGCTAAGGCACGACAACGCAAGGCTAGGCAATGCACGGAAGGCAAGCAAAGAGTAACGGAAGGCAAGGAAGGCAAGGGAAAGCAGGGGAAGGCAAGGGTAACGGAAGGAACGGCACGGCAAGGGGAAACAAGGCTAAGGCACGACAACGCAGGGCTAGGCAATGCACGGCAAGGCAAGGAAAGGGTAACGGAAGGAAAGGAAGGCAAGGCAAAGCAAGGCAAGGCAAGTGTAACAAAAGGCACGACACGGCAAGGGGAAACAAGGCTAAGGCACGGCAACGCACGGCTAGGCAATGCACGGCCAGGCAAGGAAAGGGTAACGCAAGGCAAGGCACGGTGAGGCAAGGCAAGGCTAACGCACGGCTAGGCAATGCACGGCAAGGCAAGGAAAGGGTAACGCAAGGCAAGGCACGGTCAGGCGAGGCAAGGCTAAGGCACGACAACGCAAGGCTAGGCAATGCACGGAAGGCAAGCAAAGAGTAACGGAAGGCAAGGAATGCAAGGCAAAGCAAGGCAACGCAAGCAAGGCTATGGCAAGGTGAAAAAAGGCTAAGGAACGACAACGGAAGGCTAGGCAATGCACGGAAGGCAAGCAAAGAGTAACGGAAGGCAAGGAAGGCAAGGCAAAGCAAGGCAAAGGAAGCAAGGCTATGGCAAGGTGAAACAAGGCTAAGGCACCACAACGCACGGCTAGGCAATGCACGGCCAGCCAAGGAAAAGGTAACGCAAGGCAAGGCACTGTGAGGCAAGGCAAGGCTAAAGCACGACATCGCAAGGCTAGGCAATGCACGGAAGGCAAGCAAAGAGTAACGGAAGGCAAGGAAGGCAAGGGAAAGCAAGGCAAGGCAAGGGTAACGGAAGGAACGGCACGGCAAGGGGAAACAAGGCTAAGGCACGACAACGAACGGATAGGCAATGCACTGCAAGGCAAGGAAAGGGTAACGCAAGGCAAGGCACGGTGAGGCAAGGCAAGGCTGATGCACGACAACGCACGGCTAGGCAATGCACGGCAAGGCAAGGAAAGGGTAACGCAAGGCAAGGCACGGTCAGGCAAGGCAAGGCTAAGGCACGACAACGCAAGGCTAGGCAATGCCCGGAAGGCAAGCAAAGAGTAACGGAAGGCAAGGAATGCAAGGCAAAGCAAGGCAAGGCAAGGGTAATGGAAGGAACGGCACGGCAAGGGGAAACAAGGCTAAGGCACGACAACGAACGGCTAGGCAATGCACTGCAAGGCAAGGAAAGGGTAACGGAAGGCAAGGCACGGTCAGGCGAGGCAAGGGTAATGCACGACAACGCAAGGCTACGCAGTGCACGGCTAGGCAAGGAAAGAGTAACGGAAGGAAAGGAAGGCAAGGCAAAGCAAGGCAAGGCAAGTGTAACAAAAGGCACGGCACGGCAAGGGGAAACAAGGTTAAGGTACGGCAACGCAAGGCTAAGCAATGCACGGCCAGGCAAGGAAAGGGTAACGCAAGGCACGGCACGGTGAGGCAAGGCAAGGCTAATGCACGACAACGCACGGCTAGGCAATGCACGGCAAGGCAAGGAAAGGGTAACGCAAGGCAAGGCACGGTCAGGCGAGGCAAGGCTAAGGCACGACAACGCAAGGCTAGGCAATGCACGGAAGGCAAGCAAAGAGTAACGGACTGGAAGGAAGGCAAGGCAAAGCAAGGCAAAGCAAGCAAGGCTATGGCAAGGTGAAACAAGTCTAAGGCACCACAACGCACGGCTAGGCAATGCACGGCCAGCCAAGGAAAAGGTAACGCAAGGCAAGGCACTGTGAGGCAAGGCAAGGCTAATGCACGACAGCGCAAGGCTAGGCAATGCACGGAAGGCAAGCAAAGAGTAACGGAAACCAAGGAAGGCAAGGGAAAGCAAGGCCAGGCAAGGGTAACGGAAGGAACGGCACGGCAAGGGGAAACAAGGCTAAGGCACGACAACGCACGGCTAGGCAATGCACGGCAAGGCAAGGAAAGGGTAACGCCAGGCAAGGCACGGTCAGGCAACGCAAGGCTAATGCACGACAAGGCAAGGCTTGGCAGTGCACGGCTAGGCAAGGAAAGAGTAACGGAAGGAAAGGAAGGCAAGGCAAAGCAAGGCAAGGCAAGTGTAAGAAAAGGCAAGGCACGGCAAGGGGAAACAAGGCTAAGGAACGGCAACGCACGGCTAGGCAATGCACGGCAAGGCAAGGAAAGGGTAACGAAAGGCAAGGCAAGGTGAGGCAAGGCAAGGCTGATGCACGACAACGCACGGCTAGGCAATGCACGGCAAGGCAAGGAAAGGGTAACCCAAGGCAAGGCACGGTCAGGCGAGGCAAGGCTAAGGCACGACAACGCAAGGCTAGGCAATGCACGGAAGGCAAGCAAAGAGTAACGGAAGGCAAGGAAGGCAAGGGAAAGCAGGGGAAGGCAAGGGTAACGGAAGGAACGGCACGGTAAGGGGAAACAAGGCTAAGGCACGACAACGCAGGGCTAGGCAATGCAGGGCAAGGCAAGGAAAGGGTAACGGAAGGAAAGGAAGGCAAGGGAAAGCAAGGCAAGGCAAGTGTAACAAAAGGCACGGCACGGCAAGGGGAAACAAGGCTAAGGCACGGCAACGCAAGGCTAAGCAATGCACGGCCAGGCAAGGAAAGGGTAACGCAAGGCATGGCACTGTCAGGTGAGGCAAGGCTAAGGCACGACAACGCAAGGCTAGGCAATGCACCGAAGGCAAGCAAAGAGTAACGGAAGGCAAGGAATGCAAGGCAAAGCAAGGCAAAGCAAGCAAGGCTATGGCAAGGTGAAACAAGGCTAAGGCACCTCAACGCACTGCTAGACAATGCACGGCCAGCCAAGGAAAAGGTAACGCAAGGCAAGGCACTCTGAGGCAAGGCAAGGCTAATGCACGACAACGCAAGGCTAGGCAGTGCACGGTTAGGCAAGGAAAGAGTAACGGAAGGAAAGGAAGGCAAGGCAAAGCAAGGCAAGGCAAGTGTAACAAAAGGCACGGCACGGCAAGGGGAAACAAGGCTAAGGCACGACAACGCAAGGCTAGGCAATGCACGGAAGGCAAGCAAAGAGTAACGGAAGGCAAGGAAGGCAAGGGAAAGCAGGGGAAGGCAAGGGTAACGAAAGGAACGGCACGGTAAGGGGAAACAAGGGTAAGGCACGACAACACAGGGCTAGGCAATGCAGGGCAAGGCAAGGAAAGGGTAACGCAAGGCAAGGCACGGTTTGGGGAGGCAAGGCTAATGCACGACAACGCAAGGCTAGGCAATGCACGGAAGGCAAGCAAAGAGTAACGGAAGGCAAGGAAGGCAAGGGAAAGCAAGGCAAGGCAAGGGTAACGGAAGGAACGGCACGGCAAGGGGAAACAAGGCTAAGGCACGGCAACGCACGGCTAGGCAATGCACGGCAAGGCAAGGAAAGGGTAACGCAAGGCAAGGCACGGTGAGGCAAGGCAAGGCTGATGCACGACAAAGCACGGCTAGGCAATGCACGGCAAGGCAAGGAAAGGGTAACGCAAGGCAAGGCACGGTTTGGGGAGGCAAGGCTAATGCACGACAACGCAAGGATAGGCAGTGCACGGCTAGGCAAGGAAAGAATAACGGAAGGAAAGGAAGGCAAGGCAAAGCAAGGCAAGGCAAGTGTAACAAAAGGCAAGGCACGGCAAGGGGAAACAAGGCTTAGGAACGGCAAGGCACGGCTAGGCAATGCACGGCCAGGCAAGGAAAGGGTAACGCAAGGCAAGGCACGGTAAGGCAAGACAAGGCTAATGCACGACAACGCACGGCTAGGCAATGCACGGCCAGGCAAGGAAAGGGTAACGCAAGGCAAGGCACGGTCAGGCGAGGCAAGGCTAATGCACGACAACGCAAGGCGAGGCAATGCACGGAAGGCAAGCAAAGAGTAACGGAAGGCAAGAAAGGCAAGGGAAAGCAAGGCAAGGCAAGGGTAACGGAAGGAACGGCACGGCAAGGGGAAACAAGGCTAAGGCACGGCAACGCACGGCTAGGCAATGCACGGCAAGGCAAGGAAAGGGTAACGCAAGGCAAGGCACGGTGAGGCAAGGCAAGGCTGATGCACGACAACGCACGGCTAGGCAATGCACGGCAAGGCAAGGAAAGGGTTACGCAAGGCAAGGCACGGTCAGGCGACGCAAGGCTAAGGCACGACAACGCAAGGCTAGGCAATGCACGAAAGGCAAGCAAAGAGTAACGGAAGGCAAGGAAGGCAAGGGAAAGCAGGGGAAGGAAAGGGTAACGGAAGGAACGGAACGGTAAGGGGAAACAAGGCTAAGGCACGACAACGCAGGGCTAGGCAATGCACGGCAAGGCAAGGAAAGGGTAACGCAAGGCAAGGCACGGTAAGGCAAGGCGAGGCTAATGCACGACAACGCACGGCTAGGCAATGCACGGGAAGGCAAGGAAAGGGTAACGCAAGGCAAGGCACGGTTAGGCGAGGCAGGGCTAAGGCACGACAACGCTAGGCTAGGGAATGCACGGAAGGCAAGCAAAGAGTAACGGAAGGCAAGGAATGCAAGGCAAAGCATGTCAACGCAAGCAAGGCTATGGCAAGGTGAAAAAAGGCTAAGGCACGACAACGCAAGGCTAGGCAATGCACGGAAGGCAAGCAAAGAGTAACGGAATGGAAGGAAGGCAAGGCAAAGCAAGGCAAAGCAAGCAAGGCTATGGCAAGGTGAAACAAGGCTAAGGCACCACAACGCACGGCTAGGCAATGCACGGCCAGCCAAGGAAAAGGTAACGCAAGGCAAGGGACTGTGAGGCAAGGCAAGGTTAATGCACGACAGCGCAAGGCTAGGCAATGCACGGAAGGCAAGCAAAGAGTAACGGAAACCAAGGAAGGCAAGGGAAAGCAAGGAAAGGCAAGGGTAACGGAAGGAACGGCACGGCAAGTGGAAACAAGGCTAAGGCACGACAACGCACGGCTAGGCAATGCACGGCAAGGCAAGGAAAGGGTAACGACAGGAAAGGCACGGTCAGGCAAGGGAAGGCTAATGCACGACAAGGCAAGGCTAGGCAGTGCACGGCAAGGCAAGGAAAGGGTAACGCAATGCAAGGCACTGTCAGGCGAGGCAAGGCTAAGGCACGACAACGCAAGGCTAGGCAATGCACGGAAGGAAAGCAAAGAGTAACGGAAGGCAAGGAAAGCAAGGGAAAGCAAGGCAAGGCAAGGGTAACGGAAGGAACGGCACGGCAAGGGGAAACAAGGCTAAGGCACGACAACACAGGGCTAGGCAATGCAGGGCAAGGCAAGGAAAGGGTAACGCAAGGCAAGGCACTGTTTGGGGAGGCAAGGCTAATGCACGACAACGCAAGGCTAGGCAATGCACGGAAGGCAAGCAAAGAGTAACGGAAGGCAAGGAATGCAAGGCAAAGCAAGGCAACGCAAGCAAGGCTATGGCAAGGTGAAAAAAGGCTAAGGCACGACCACGCAAGGCTAGGCAATGCACGGAAGGCAAGCAAAGAGTAACGGAAGGCAAGGAAGGCAAGGCAAAGCAAGGCAACGCAAGCAAGGCTATGGCAAGGTGAAAAAAGGCTAAGACACGACAACGCAAGGCTAGGCAATGCACGGAAGGCAAGCAAAGAGTAACGGAAGGCAATGAAGGCAAGGGAAAGCAAGGCAAGCCAAGGGTAACGGAAGGAACGGCACGGTAAGAGGAAACAAAGCTAAGGCACGACAATGCAGGGCTAGGCAATGCACGGCAAGGCAAGGAAAGGGTAACGCAAGGCAAGGCACGGTGAGGCAAGACAAGGCAAATGCACGACAACGCACGGCTATGCAATGCACGGCTAGGCAAGGAAAGGGTACCGCAAGGCAAGGCACGGTCAGGCGAGGAAAGGCTAAGGAACGACAACGCAAGGCTAGGCAATGCACGGAAGGCAAGCAAAGAGTAACGGAAGGCAAGGAAGGCAAGGGAAAGCAAGGCAAGGCAATGGTAACGGAAGGAACGGCACGGCAAGGGGAAACAAGGCTAAGGCACGGCAACGCACGGCTAGGCAATGCAGGGCAAGGCAAGGAAATGGTAACGCAAGGCAAGGCACGGTTTGGGGAGGAAAGGCTAATGCACGACAACGCACAGCTAGGCAATGCACGGCAAGGCAAGGAAAGGGTAACGCAAGGCAAGGCACGGTGAGGCAAGGCAAGGCTAATGCACGACAACGCACAGCTAGGCAATGCACGGCAAGGCAAGGAAAGGGTAACGCTAGGCAAGGCACGGTCAGGCAAGGCAAGGCTAATGCACGACAAGGCAAGGCTAGGCAGTGCACGGCAAGGCAAGGAAAGGGTAACGCAAGGCAAGGCACTGTCAGGCGAGGCAAGGCTAAGCCACGACAACGCAAGGCTAGGCAATGCACGGAATGAAAGTAAAGAGTAACGGAAGGCAAGGAAGGCAAGGGAAAGCAAGGCAAGGCAAGGGTAACGGAAGGAACGGCACGGCAAGGGGAAACAAGGCTAAGGCACGGCAACGCACGGCTAGGCAATGCACGGCAAGGAAAGGAAAGGGTAACGCAAGGCAAGGCACGGTGAGGCAAGGCAAGGCTGATGCACGACAACGCACGGCTAGGCAATGCACGGCAAGGCAATGAAAGGGTAACGCAAGGCAAGGCTCGGTCAGGCGACGGAAGGCTAAGGCACGACAACGCAAGGCTAGGCAATGCACGAAAGGCAAGCAAAGAGTAACGGAAGGCAAGGAAGGCAAGGGAAAGCAGGGGAAGGCAAGGATAACGGAAAGAACGGCACGGTAAGGGGAAACAAGGCTAAGGCACGACAACGCAGGGCTAGGCAATGCACGGCAAGGCAAGAAAAGGGTAACGCAAGGCAAGGCACGGTCAGGCGAGGCAAGGGTAATGCACGACAACGCAAGGCTACGCAGTGCACGGCTAGGCAAGGAAAGAGTAACGGAAGGAAGGAAGGCAAGGCAAAGCAAGGCAAGGCAAGTGTAACAAAAGGCACGGCACGGCAAGGGGAAACAAGGTTAAGGTACGGCAACGCAAGGCTAAGCAATGCACGGCCAGGCAAGGAAAGGGTAACGCAAGGCAAGGCACGGTAAGGCAAGGCGAGGCTAATGCACGACAACGCACGGCTAGGCAATGCACGGCAAGGCAAGGAAAGGGTAACGCAAGGCAAGGCACGGTCAGGCGAGGCAAGGCTAAGGCACGACAACGCTAGGCTAGGCAATGCACCGAAGGCAAGCAAAGAGTAACGGAAGGCAAGGAATGCAAGGCAAAGCATGGCAACGCAAGCAAGGCTATGGCAAGGTGAAAAAAGGCTAAGGCACGACAACGCAAGTCTAGGCAATGCACGGAAGGCAAGCAAAGAGTAACGGAATGGAAGGAAGGCAAGGCAAACCAAGCAAGGCTATGGCAAGGTGAAACAAGTCTAAGGCACCACAACGCACGGCTAGGCAATGCACGGCCAGCCAAGGAAAAGGTAACGCAAGGCAAGGCACTGTGAGGCAAGGCAAGGCTAATGCACGACAGCGCAAGGCTAGGCAATGCACGGAAGGCAAGCAAAGAGTAACGGAAACCAAGGAAGGCAAGGGAAAGCAAGGCAAGGCAAGGGTAACGGAAGGAACGGCTCGGCAAGGGGAAACAAGGCTAAGGCACGACAACGCACGGCTAGGCAATGCACGGCAAGGCAAGGAAAGGGTAACGCAAGGCAAGGCACGGTAAGGCAAGACAAGGCTAATGCACGACAACGCACGGCTAGGCAATGCACGGTCAGGCAAGGAAAGGGTAAAGCAAGGCAAGGCACGGTCAGGCGAGGGAAGGCTAATGCACGACAACGCAAGGCGAGGCAATGCACTGAAGGCAAGCAAAGAGTAACGGAAGGCAAGGAAGGCAAGGGAAAGCAAGGCAAGGCACGGGTAACGGAAGGAACGGCACGGCAAGGGGAAACAAGGCTAAGGCACGGAAACGCACGGCTAGGCAATGCACGGCAAGGCAAGGAAAGGGTGACGAAAGGCAAGGCAAGGTGAGGCAAGGCAAGGCTGATGCACGACAACGCACGGCTAGGCAATGCACGGCAAGGCAAGGAAAGGGTAACCCAAGGCAAGGCACGGTCAGGCGAGGCAAGGCTAAGGCACGACAACGCAAGGCTAGGCAATGCACGGAAAGCAAGCAAAGAGTAACGGAAGGCAAGGAAGGCAAGGGAAAGCAGGGGAAGGCAAGGGTAACGGAAGGAACGGCACGGTAAGGGGAAACAAGGCTAAGGCACGACAACGCAGGGCTAGGCAATGCACGGCAAGGCAAGGAAAGGGTAACGCAAGGCAAGGCACGGTCAGGCGAGGCAATGGTAATGCACGACAACGCAAGGCTACGCAGTGCACGGCTAGGCAAGGAAAGAGTAACGGAAGGAAAGGAAGGCAAGGCAAAGCAAGGCAAGGCAAGTGTAACAAAAGGCACGGCACGGCAAAGGGAAACAAGGCTAAGGCACGGCAACGCAAGGCTAAGCAATGCAAAGCCAGGCAAGGAAAGGGTAACGCAAGGCAAGGCACGGTAAGGCAAGGCGAGGCTAATGCACGACAACGCACGGCTAGGCAATGCACGGCAAGGCAAGGAAAGGGTAACGCATGGCAAGGCACGGTTAGGCGAGGCAAGGCTAAGGCACGACAACGCAAGGCTAGGCAATGCACGGAAGGCAAGCAAAGAGTAACGGAAGTAAAGGAATGCAAGGCAAAGCAAGGCAACGCAAGCAAGGCTATGGCAAGGTGAAAAAAGGCTAAGGCACGACAACGGAAGGCTAGGCAATGAACGGAAGGCAAGCAAAGAGTAACGGAAGGCAAGGAAGGCAAGGGAAAGCAGGGGAAGGCAAGGGTAACGGAAGGAACGGCACGGTAAGGGGAAACAAGGCTAAGGCACGACAACGCAGGGCTAGGCAATGCAGGGCAAGGCAAGGAAAGGGTAACGCAAGGCAAGGCACTGTGAGGCTAGGCAAGGCTAATGCACGACAGCGCAAGGCTAGGCAATGCACGGAAGGCAAGCAAAGAGTAACGGAAACCAAGGAAGGCAAGGGAAAGCAAGGCAAGGCAAGGGTAACGGAAGGAACGGCACGGCAAGTGGAAACAAGGCTAAGGCACGACAACGCACGGCTAGGCAATGCACGGCAAGGCAAGGAAAGGGTAACGCCAGGAAAGGCACGGTCAGGCAAGGCAAGGCTAATGCACAACAAGGCAAGGCTAGGCAGTGCACGGCAAGGCAAGGAAAGGGTAACGCAATGCAAGGCACTGTCAGGCGAGGCAAGGCTAAGGCACGACAACGCAAGGCTAGGCAATGCACGGAAGGAAAGCAAAGAGTAACGGAAGGCAAGGAAAGCAAGGGAAAGCAAGGCAAGGCAAGGGTAACGGAAGGAACGGCACGGCAAGGGGAAACAAGTCTAAGGCACGACAACACAGGGCTAGGCAATGCAGGGCAAGGCAAGGAAAGGGTAACGCAAGGCAAGGCACGGTTTGGGAGGCAAGGCTAATGCACGACAACGCAAGGCTAGGCAATGCACGGAAGGCAAGCAAAGAGTAACGGAAGGCAAGGAAGGCAAGGGAAAGCAAGGCAAGGCAAGGGTAACGGAAGGAACGGCACGGCAAGGGGAAACAAGGCTAAGGCACGGCAACGCACGGCTAGGCAATGCACGGCAAGGCAAGGAAAGGGTAACGCAAGGCAAGGCACGGTGAGGCAAGGCAAGGCTGATGCACGAGAAAGCACGGCTAGGCAATGCACGGCAAGGCAAGGAAAGGATAACGCAAGGCAAGGCACGGTTTGGGGAGGCAAGGCTAATGCACGACAAGGCAAGGATAGGCAGTGCACGGCTAGGCAAGGAAAGAATAACGGAAGGAAAGGAAGGCAAGGCAAAGCAAGGCAAGGCAAGTGTAACAAAAGGCAAGGTACGGCAAGGGGAAACAAGGCTTAGGAACGGCAACGCACGGCTAGGCAATGCACGGCCAGGCAAGGAAAGGGTAACGCAAGGCAAGTCACGGTAAGGCAAGACAAGGCTAATGCACGACAACGCACGGCTAGGCAATGCACGGCCAGGCAAGGAAAGGGTAACGCAAGGCAATGCACGGTCAGGCGAGGCAAGGCTAATGCACGACAACGCAAGGCGAGGCAATGCACTGAAGGCAAGCAAAGAGTAACGGAGGGCAAGGAAGGCAAGGGAAAGCAAGGCAAGGCAAGGGTAACGGAAGGAACGGCACGGCAAGGGGAAACAAGGCTAAGGCACGGCAACGCACGGCTAGGCAATGCACGGCAAGGCAAGGAAAGGGTAACGCAAGGCAAGGCACGGTGAGGCAAGGCAAGGCTGATGCACGACAACGCACGGCTAGGCAATGCACGGCAAGGCAAGGAAAGGGTTACGCAAGGCAAGGCACGGTCAGGCGACACAAGGCTAAGGCACGACAACGCAAGGCTAGGCAATGCACGAAAGGCAAGCAAAGAGTAACGGAAGGCAAGGAAGGCAAGGGAAAGCAGGGGAAGGCAAGGGTAACGGAAGGAACGGCACGGTAAGGGGAAACAAGGCTAAGGCACGACAACGCAGGGCTAGGCAATGCACGGCAAGGCAAGGAAAGGGTAACGCAAGGCAAGGCACGGTCAGGCGAGGCAAGGGTAATGCACGACAACGCAAGGCTACGCAGTGCACGGCTAGGAAAGGAAAGAGTAACGGAAGGAAAGAAGGCAAGGCAAAGCAAGGCAAGGCAAGTGTAACAAAAGGCACGGCACGGCAAGGGGAAACAAGGTTAAGGTACGGCAACGCAAGGTTAAGCAATGCACGGCCAGGCAAGGAAAGGGTAACGCAAGGCAAGGCACGGTAAGGCAAGGCGAGGCTAATGCACGACAACGCACGGCTAGGCAATGCACGGGAAGGCAAGGAAAGGGTAACGCAAGGCAAGGCACGGTTAGGCGAGGAAAGGCTAAGGCACGACAACGCTAGGCTAGGCAATGCACGGAAGGCAAGCAAAGAGTAACGGAAGGCAAGGAATGCAAGGCAAAGCATGGCAACGCAAGCAATGCTATGGCAAGGTGAAAAAAGGCTAAGGCACGACAACGCAAGGCTAGGCAATCCACGGAAGGGAAGCAAAGAGTAACGGAATGGAAGGAAGGCAAGGCAAAGCAAGGCAAAGCAAGCAAGGCTATGGCAAGGTGAAACAAGGCTAAGGCACCAAAACGCACGGCTAGGCAATGCACGGCCAGCCAAGGAAAAGGTAACGCAAGGCAAGGCACTGTGAGGCAAGGCAAGGCTAATGCACGACAGCGCAAGGCTAGGCAATGCACGGAAGGCAAGCAAAGAGTAACGGAAACCAAGGAAGGCAAGGGAAAGCAAGGCAAGGCAAGGGTAACGGAAGGAACGGCACGGCAAGTGGAAACAAGGCTAAGGCACAACAACGCACGGCTAGGCAATGCACGGCAAGGCAAGGAAAGGGTAACGACATGAAAGGCACGGTCAGGCAAGGCAAGGCTAATGCACGACAAGGCAAGGCTAGGCAGTGCACGGCAAGGCAAGGAAAGGGTAACGCAATGCAAGGCACTGTCAGGCGAGGCAAGGCTAAGGCACGACAACGCAAGGCTAGGCAATGCACGGAAGGCAAGCAAAGAGTAACGGAAGGCAAGGAAGGCAAGGGAAAGCAAGGGAAGGCAAGGGTAACGGAAGGAACGGCACGGTAAGGGGAAACAAGGCTAAGGCACGACAACGCAGGGCTAGGCAATGCACGGCAAGGCAAGGAAAGGGTAACGGAAGGCAAGGAAGGCAAGGCAAAGCAAGGCAACGCAAGCAAGGCTATGGCAAGGTGAAAAAAGGCTAAGGCACGACAACGCAAGGCTAGGCAATGCACGGAAGGCAAGCAAAGAGTAACGGAAGGCAATGAAGGCAAGGGAAAGCAAGGCAAGCCAAGGGTAACGGAAGGAACGGCACGGTAAGAGGAAACAAAGCTAAGGCACGACAATGCAGGGCTAGGCAATGCACGGCAAGGCAAGGAAAGGGTAACGCAAGGCAAGGCACGGTGAGGCAAGACAAGGCAAATGCACGACAACGCACGGCTAGGCAATGCACGGCTAGGCAAGGAAAGGGTAACGCAAGGCAAGGCACGGTCAGGCGGGGCAAGGCTAAGGAACGACAACGCAAGGCTAGGCAATGCACGGAAGGCAAGCAAAGAGTAACGGAAGGCAAGGAAGACAAGGGAAAGCAAGGCAAGGCAATGGTAACGGAAGGAACGGCACGGCAAGGGGAAACAAGGCTAAGGCACGACAACGCACGGCTAGGCAATGCACTGCAAGGGAAGGAAAGGGTAACGCAAGGCAAGGCACGGTTAGGCAAGGCAAGGCTAATGCACGACAACGCACGGCTAGGCAATTCACGGCAAGGCAAGGAAAGGGTAACGCAAGGCAAGGCACGGTCAGGCGAGGCAAGGCGAAGGCACGACAACGCAAGGCTAGGCAATGCACGGAAGGCAAGCAAAGAGTAACGGAACGCAAGGAAGGCAAGGGAAAGCAAGGGAAGGCAAGTTTAACGGAAGGAACGGCACGGCAAGGGGAAACAAGGCTAAGGCACGGCAACGCACGGCTAGGCAATGCAGGGCAAAGCAAGGAAATGGTAACGCAAGGCAAGGCACGGTTTGGGGAGGCAAGGCTAATGCACGACAGCGCACAGCTAGGCAATGCACGGCAAGGCAAGGAAAGGGTAACGCAAGGCAAGGCACGGTGAGGCAAGGCAAGGCTGATGCACGACAACGCACGGCTAGGCAATGCACGGCAAGGCAAGGAAAGGGTAACCCAAGGCAAGGCACGGTCAGGCGAGGCAAGGCTAAGGCACGACAACGCAAGGCTAGGTAATGCACGGAAGGCAAGAAAAGAGTAACGGAATGCAAGGAAGGCAAGGGAAAGCAGGGGAAGGCATGGGTAACGGAAGGAACGGCACGGTAAGGGGAAACAAGGCTAAGGCACGACAACGCAGGGCCAGGCAATGCACGGCAAGGCAAGGAAAGGGTAACGCAAGGCAAGGCACGGTCAGGCGAGGCAAGGCTAAGGCACGACAACGCTAGGCTAGGCAATGCACGGAAGGCAAGCAAAGAGTAACGGAAGGCAAGGAATGCAAGGCAAAGCATGGCAACGCAAGCAAGGCTATGGCAAGGTGAAAAAAGGCTAAGGCACGACAACGCAAGGCTAGGCAATGCACGGAAGGCAAGTAAAGAGTAACGGAATGGAAGGAAGGCAAGGCAAAGCAAGGCAAAGCAAGCAAGGCTATGGCAAGGTGAAACAAGGCTAAGGCACCACAACGCACGGCTAGGCAATGCACGGCCAGCCAAGGAAATGGTAACGCAAGGCAAGGCACTGTGAGGCAAGGCAAGGCTAATGCACGACAGCGCAAGGCTAGGCAATGCACGGAAGGCAAGCAAAGAGTAACGGAAACCAAGGAAGGCAAGGGAAAGCAAGGCAAGGCAAGGGTAACGGAAGGAACGGCACGGCAAATGGAAACAAGGCTAAGGCACGACAACGCACGCTAGCCAATGCACGGCAAGGCAAGGAAAGGGTAACGCCAGGAAAGGCACGGTCAGGCAAGGCAAGGCTAATGCACGACAAGGCAAGGCTAGGCAGTGCACGGCAAGGCAAGGAAAGGGTAACGCAATGCAAGGCACTGTCAGGCGAGGCAAGGCTAAGGCACGACAACGCAAGGCTAGGCAATGCACGGAAGGAAAGCAAAGAGTAACGGAAGGCAAGGAAAGCAAGGGAAAGCAAGGCAAGGCAAGGGTAACGGAAGGAACGGCACGGCAAGGGGAAACAAGGCTAAGGCACGACAACACAGGGCTAGGCAATGCAGGGCAAGGCAAGGAAAGGGTAACGCAAGGCAAGGCACGGTTTGGGGGGCAAGGCTAATGCACGACAACGCAAGGCTAGGCAATGCACGGAAGGCAAGCAAAGAGTAACGGAAGGCAAGGAATGCAAAGCAAAGCAAGGCAACGCAAGCAAGGCTATGGCAAGGTGAAAAAAGGCTAAGGCACGACCACGCAAGGCTAGGCAATGTACGGAAGGCAAGCAAAGAGTAACGGAAGGCAAGGAAGGCAAGGCAAAGCAAGGCAACGCAAGCAAGGCTATGGCAAGGTGAAAAAAGGCTAAGACACGACAACGCAAGTCTAGGCAATGCACGGAAGGCAAGCAAAGAGTAACGGAAGGCAATGAAGGCAAGGGAAAGCAAGGCAAGCCAAGGGGAACAGAAGGAACGGCACCGTAAGAGGAAACAAAGCTAAGGCACGACAATGCAGGGCTAGGCAATGCACGGCAAGGCAAGGAAAGGGTAACGCAAGGCAAGGCACGGTGAGTCAAGACAATGCAAATGCACGACAACGCACGGCTATGGAAAGCACGGCAAGGCAAGGAAAGGGTACCGCAAGGCAAGGCACGGTCAGGCGAGGCAAGGCTAAGGAACGACAACGCAAGGCTAGGCAATGCACGGAAGGCAAGCAAAGAGTAACGGAAGGCAAGGAAGGCAAGGGAAAGCAAGGCAAGGCAAGGGTAACGGAAGGAACGGCACGGCAAGGGGAAACAAGGCTAAGGCACGACAACGCACGGCTAGGCAATGCACGGCAAGGCAAGGAAAGGGTAACGCAAGGCAAGGCAAGGAAAGGGTAACGCAAGGCAAGGCACGGTGAGGCAAGGCAAGGCTAATGCACGACAACGCACGGCTAGGCAATGCACGGCAAGGCAAGGAAAGGGTAACGCAAGGCAAGGCATGGTCAGGCGAAGCAAGGCTAAGGCACGACAACGCAAGGCTAGGCAATGCACGGAAGGCAAGCAAAGAGTAACGGAAGGCAAGGAAGGCAAGGGAAAGCAAGGCAAGGCAAGTTTAACGGAAGGAACGGCACGGCAAGGGGAAACAAGGCTAAGGCACGGCAACGCACGGCTAGGCAATGCAGGGCAAGGCAAGGAAATGGTAACGCAAGGCAAGGTACGGTTTGGGGAGGCAAGGCTAATGCACGACAACGCACAGCTAGGCAATGCACGGCAAGGCAAGGAAAGGGTAACGCAAGGCAAGGCACGGTGAGCAAGGCAAGGCTAATGCACGACAACGCACGGCTAGGCAATGCACGGCAAGGCAAGGAAAGGGTAACGCAAGGCAAGGCACGGTCAGGCAAGGCAAGGCTAATGCACGACAAGGCAAGGCTAGGCAGTGCACGGCAAGGCAAGGAAAGTGTAACGCAAGGCAAGGCACTGTCAGGCGAGGCAAGGCTAAGCCACGACAACGCAAGGCTAGGCAATGCACGGAAGGAAAGAAAAGAGTAACGGAAGGTAAGGAAAGCAAGGGAAAGCAAGGCAAGGCAAGGGTAACGCAAGGCAAGGCACGGTGAGGCAAGGCTAGGCTGATGCACGACAACGCACGGCTAGGCAATTCACGGCAAGGCAAGGAAAGTGTAACGCAAGGCAAGGCACGATCAGGCGAGGCAAGGCTAAGGCACGACAACGCAAGGCTAGGCAATGCCCGGAAGGCAAGCAAAGAGTAACGGAAGGCAAGGAAGGCTAGGGAAAGAAGGGGAAGGCAAGGGTAACGGAAGGAACGGCACGGTAAGGGCAAACAAGACTAAGGCACGACAACACAGGGCTAGGCAATGCAGGGCAAGGCAAGGAAATGGTAACGCAAGGCAAGGCACGGTTTGGGGAGGCAAGGCTAATGCACGACAACGCAAGGATAGGCAGTGTACGGCTAGGCAAGGAAAGAATAACGGAAGGAAAGGAAGGCAAGGCAAAGCAAGGCAAGGCAAGTGTAACAAAAGGCACGGTACGGCAAGGGGAAACAAGGCTTAGGAACGGCAACGCACGGCTAGGCAATGCACGGCCAGGCAAGGAAAGGGTAACGCAAGGCAAGGCACGGTAAGGCAAGACAAGGCTAATGCACGACAACGCAAGGCTAGGCAATGCACGGTCAGGCAAGGAAAGGGTAACGCAAGGCAAGGCACGGTCAGGCGAGGCAAGGCTAATGCACGACAACGCAAGGCGTTGCAATGCACTGAAGGCAAGCAAAGAGTAACGGAAGGGAAGGAAGGCAAGGGAAAGCAAGGCAAGGCAAGGGTAACGGAAGGAACGGCACGGCAAGGGGAAACAAGGCTAAGGCACGGCAACGCACGGCTAGGCAATGCACGGCAAGGAAAGGAAAGGGTAACGCAAGGCAAGGCACGGTGAGGCAAGGCAAGGCTGATGCACGACAACGCACGGCTAGGCAATGCACGGCAAGGCAAGGAAAGGGTAACGCAAGGCAAGGCTCGGTCAGGCGACGGAAGGCTAAGGCACGACAACGCAAGGCTAGGCAATGCACGAAAGGCAAGCAAAGAGTAACGGAAGGCAAGGAAGGCAAGGGAAAGCAGGGGAAGGCAAGGATAACGGAAAGAACGGCACGGTAAGGGGAAACAAGGCTAAGGCACGACAACGCAGGGCTAGGCAATGCACGGCAAGGCAAGAAAAGGGTAACGCAAGGCAAGGCACGGTCAGGCGAGGCAAGGGTAATGCACGACAACGCAAGGCTACGCAGTGCACGGCTAGGCAAGGAAAGAGTAACGGAATGAAGGAAGGCAAGACAAAGCAAGGCAAGGCAAGTGTAACAAAAGGCAAGGCACGGCAAGGGGAAACAAGGCTAAGGCACGACAACGCACGGCTAAGCAATGCACGGCCAGGCAAGGAAAGGGTAACGCAAGGCAAGGCACGGTGAGGCAAGGCAAGGCTAATGCACGACAACGCACGGCTAGGCAATGCACGGCAAGGCAAGGAAAGGGTAACGCAAGGCAAGGCACGGTCAGGCGAGGCAAGGCTAATGCACGACAACGCACGGGTAGGCAATGCACGGCTAGGCAAGGAAAGAGTAACGGAAGGAAAGGAAGGCAAGGCAAAGCAAGAAAGGCAATTGTAACAAAAGGCACGGCACGGCAAGGGGAAACAAGGCTAAGGCACGACAACGCACGGCTAGGCAATGCACGGCCAGGCAAGGAAAGGGTAACGCAAGGCAAGGCACGGTGAGGCAAGGCAAGGCTAATGCACGACAACGCACGGGTAGGCAATGCACGGCAAGGCAAGGAAAGGGTAACGCAAGGCAAGGCACGGTCAGGCAAGGCAAGGCTAATGCACGACAAGGCAAGGCTAGGCAATGCACGGCAAGGCAAGGAAAGAGTAACGGAAGGCAAGGAAGGCAAGGGAAACCAAGGCAAGGCAAGGGTAACGGAAGGAACGGCTCGGCAAGGGGAAACAAGGCTAAGGCATGGCAAAGCATGGCTAGGAAATGTACGGCAAGGCAAGGAAAGGGTAACGCAAGGCAAGGCACTGTCAGGCGAGGCAAAGCTAATGCACGACATCGCAAGGCTAGGCAGTGCACGGCTAGGCAAGGAAAGAGTAATGGAAGGAAAGGAAGGCAAGGCAAAGCATGGCAAGGCAAGTGTAACAAAAGGCACGGCACGGCAAGGGGAAACAAGGCTAAGGCACGACAACGCAAGGCTAGGCAATGCACGGAAGGCAAGCAAAGAGTAACGGAAGGCAAGAAAGGCAAGGGAAAGCAAGGCAAGGCAAGGGTAACGGAAGGAACGGCACGGCAAGGGGAAACAAGGCTAAGGCATGACAACGCACAGCTAGGCAATGCACGGCAAGGCAAGGAAAGGGTAACGCAAGGCAAGGCACGGTGAGGCAAGGCAAGGCTAATGCACGACAACGGACGGCTAGGCAATGCACGGCAAGGCAAGGAAAGGGTTACGCAAGGCAAGGCACGGTCAGGCGACGCAAGGCTAAGGCACGACAACGCAAGGCTAGGCAATGCACGAAAGGCAAGCAAAGAGTAACGGAAGGCAAGGAAGGCAAGGGAAAGCAGGGGAAGGAAAGGGTAACGGAAGGAACGGAACGGTAAGGGGAAACAAGGCTAAGGCACGACAACGCAGGGCTAGGCAATGCACGGCAAGGCAAGGAAAGGGTAACGCAAGGCAAGGCACGGTAAGGCAAGGCGAGGCTGATGCACGACAACGCACGGCTAGGCAATGCACGGGAAGGCAAGGAAAGGGTAACGCAAGGCAAGGCACGGTTAGGCGAGGCAAGGCTAAGGCACGACAACGCAAGGCTAGGGAATGCACGGAAGGCAAGCAAAGAGTAACGGAAGGCAAGGAAGGCAAGGCAAAGCAAGGCAACGCAAGCAAGGCTATGGCAAGGTGAAAAAAGGCTAAGGCACGACAACGCAAGGCTAGGCAATGCACGGAAGGCAAGCAAAGAGTAACGGAATGGAAGGAAGGCAAGGCAAAGCAAGGCAAAGCAAGCAAGGCTATGGCAAGGTGAAACAAGGCTAAGGCACCACAACGCACGGCTAGGCAATGCACGGCCAGCCAAGGAAAAGGTAACGCAAGGCAAGGGACTGTGAGGCAAGGCAAGGTTAATGCACGACAACGCAAGGCTAGGCAATGCACGAAAGGCAAGCAAAGAGTAACGGAAACCAAGGAAGGCAAGGGAAAGCAAGGAAAGGCAAGGGTAACGGAAGGAACGGCACGGCAAGTGGAAACAAGGCTAAGGCACGACAACGCACGGCTAGGCAATGCACGGCAAGGCAAGGAAAGGGTAACGACAGGAAAGGCACGGTCAGGCAAGGGAAGGCTAATGCACGACAAGGCAAGGCTAGGCAGTGCACGGCAAGGCAAGGAAAGGGTAACGCAATGCAAGGCACTGTCAGGCGAGGCAAGGCTAAGGCACGACAACGCAAGGCTAGGCAATGCACGGAAGGAAAGCAAAGAGTAACGGAAGGCAAGGAAAGCAAGGGAAAGCAAGGCAAGGCAAGGGTAACGGAAGGAACGGCACGGCAAGGGGAAACAAGGCTAAGGCACGACAACACAGGGCTAGGCAATGCAGGGCAAGGCAAGGAAAGGGTAACGCAAGGCAAGGCACTGTTTGGGGAGGCAAGGCTAATGCACGACAACGCAAGGCTAGGCAATGCACGGAAGGCAAGCAAAGAGTAACGGAAGGCAAGGAATGCAAGGCAAAGCAAGGCAACGCAAGCAAGGCTATGGCAAGGTGAAAAAAGGCTAAGGCACGACCACGCAAGGCTAGGCAATGCACGGAAGGCAAGCAAAGAGTAACGGAAGGCAAGGAAGGCAAGGCAAAGCAAGGCAACGCAAGCAAGGCTATGGCAAGGTGAAAAAAGGCTAAGACACGACAACGCAAGGCTAGGCAATGCACGGAAGGCAAGCAAAGAGTAACGGAAGGCAATGAAGGCAAGGGAAAGCAAGGCAAGCCAAGGGTAACGCAAGGCAAGGCACGGTGAGGCAAGACAAGGCAAATGCACGACAACGCACGGCTATGCAATGCACGGCTAGGCAAGGAAAGGGTACCGCAAGGCAAGGCACGGTCAGGCGAGGAAAGGCTAAGGAACGACAACGCAAGGCTAGGCAATGCACGGAAGGCAAGCAAAGAGTAACGGAAGGCAAGGAAGGCAAGGGAAAGCAAGGCAAGGCAAGGGTAACGGAAGGAACGGCACGGCAAGGGGAAACAAGGCTAAGGCACGACAACGCACGGCTAGGCAATGCACGGCAAGGCAAGGAAATGGTAACGCAAGTCAAGGCACGGTTTGGGGAGGCAAGGCTAATGCACGACAACGCACGGCTAGGCAATGCACGGCAAGGCAAGGAAAGGGTAACGCAAGGCAAGGCACGGTGAGGCAAGGCAAGGCTAATGCACGACAACGCACGGCTAGGCAATGCACGGCAAGGCAAGGAAAGGGTAACGCTAGGCAAGGCACGGTCAGGCAAGGCAAGGCTAATGCACGACAAGGCAAGGCTAGGCAGTGCACGGCAAGGCAAGGAAAGGGTAACGCAAGGCAAGGCACTGTCAGGCGAGGCAAGGCTAAGCCACGACAACGCAAGGCTAGGCAATGCACGGAATGAAAGTAAAGAGTAACGGAAGGCAAGGAAGGCAAGGGAAAGCAAGGCAAGGCAAGGGTAACGGAAGGAACGGCACGGCAAGGGGAAACAAGGCTAAGGCACGGCAACGCTCGGCTAGGCAATGCACGGCAAGGAAAGGAAAGGGTAACGCAAGGCAAGGCACGGTGAGGCAAGGCAAGGCTGATGCACGACAACGCACGGCTAGGCAATGCACGGCAAGGCAATGAAAGGGTAACGCAAGGCAAGGCACGGTCAGGCGAGGCAAGGCTAAGGCACGACAACGCAAGGCTAGGCAATGCACGGAAGGCAAGCAAAGAGTAACGGAAGGCAAGGAAGGCAAGGGAAAGCAGGGGAAGGCAAGGATAACGGAAAGAACGGCACGGTAAGGGGAAACAAGGCTAAGGCACGACAACGCAGGGCTAGGCAATGCACGGCAAGGCAAGAAAAGGGTAACGCAAGGCAAGGCACGGTCAGGCGAGGCAAGGGTAATGCACGACAACGCAAGGCTACGCAGTGCACGGCTAGGCAAGGAAAGAGTAACGGAAGGAAGGAAGGCAAGGCAAAGCAAGGCAAGGCAAGTGTAACAAAAGGCACGGCACGGCAAGGGGAAACAAGGTTAAGGTACGGCAACGCAAGGCTAAGCAATGCACGGCCAGGCAAGGAAAGGGTAACGCAAGGCAAGGCACGGTAAGGCAAGGCGAGGCTAATGCACGACAACGCACGGCTAGGCAATGCACGGCAAGGCAAGGAAAGGGTAACGCAAGGCAAGGCACGGTCAGGCGAGGCAAGGCTAAGGCACGACAACGCTAGGCTAGGCAATGCACCGAAGGCAAGCAAAGAGTAACGGAAGGCAAGGAATGCAAGGCAAAGCATGGCAACGCAAGCAAGGCTATGGCAAGGTGAAAAAAGGCTAAGGCACGACAACGCAAGTCTAGGCAATGCACGGAAGGCAAGCAAAGAGTAACGGAATGGAAGGAAGGCAAGGCAAACCAAGCAAGGCTATGGCAAGGTGAAACAAGTCTAAGGCACCACAACGCACGGCTAGGCAATGCACGGCCAGCCAAGGAAAAGGTAACGCAAGGCAAGGCACTGTGAGGCAAGGCAAGGCTAATGCACGACAGCGCAAGGCTAGGCAATGCACGGAAGGCAAGCAAAGAGTAACGGAAACCAAGGAAGGCAAGGGAAAGCAAGGCAAGGCAAGGGTAACGGAAGGAACGGCTCGGCAAGGGGAAACAAGGCTAAGGCACGACAACGCACGGCTAGGCAATGCACGGCAAGGCAAGGAAAGGGTAACGCAAGGCAAGGCACGGTAAGGCAAGACAAGGCTAATGCACGACAACGCACGGCTAGGCAATGCACGGTCAGGCAAGGAAAGGGTAAAGCAAGGCAAGGCACGGTCAGGCGAGGCAAGGCTAATGCACGACAACGCAAGGCTAGGCAATGCACGGAAGGCAAGCAAAGAGTAACGGAAGGCAAGGAAGGCAAGGGAAAGCAAGGCAAGGCACGGGTAACGGAAGGAACGGCACGGCAAGGGGAAACAAGGCTAAGGCACGGAAACGCACGGCTAGGCAATGCACGGCAAGGCAAGGAAAGGGTGACGAAAGGCAAGGCAAGGTGAGGCAAGGCAAGGCTGATGCACGACAACGCACGGCTAGGCAATGCACGGCAAGGCAAGGAAAGGGTAACCCAAGGCAAGGCACGGTCAGGCGAGGCAAGGCTAAGGCACGACAACGCAAGGCTAGGCAATGCACGGAAAGCAAGCAAAGAGTAACGGAAGGCAAGGAAGGCAAGGGAAAGCAGGGGAAGGCAAGGGTAACGGAAGGAACGGCACGGTAAGGGGAAACAAGGCTAAGGCACGACAACGCAGGGCCAGGCAATGCACGGCAAGGCAAGGAAAGGGTAACGCAAGGCAAGGCACGGTCAGGCGAGGCAAGGGTAATGCAGGACAACGCATGGCTACGCAGTGCACGGCTAGGCAAGGAAAGAGTAACGGAAGGAAAGGAAGGCAAGGGAAACCAAGGCAAGGCAAGTGTAACAAAAGGCACGGCACGGCAAGGGGAAACAAGGCTAAGGCACGGCAACGCAAGGCTAAGCAATGCAAAGCCAGGCAAGGAAAGGGTAACGCAAGGCAAGGCACGGTAAGGCAAGGCGAGGCTAATGCACGACAACGCACGGCTAGGCAATGCACGGCAAGGCAAGGAAAGGGTAACGCATGGCAAGGCACGGTTAGGCGAGGCAAGGCTAAGGCACGACAACGCAAGGCTAGGCAATGCACGGAAGGCATGCAACGAGTAACGGAAGGCAAGGAATGCAAGGCAAAGCAAGGCAACGCAAGCAAGGCTATGGCAAGGTGAAAAAAGGCTAAGGCACGACAACGGAAGGCTAGGCAATGAACGGAAGGCAAGCAAAGAGTAACGGAAGGGAAGGAAGGGAAGGGAAAGCAGGGGAAGGCAATGGTAACGGAAGGAACGGCACGGTAAGGGCAAACAAGGCTAAGGCACGACAACGCAGGGCTAGGCAATGCAGGGCAAGGCAAGGAAAGGGTAACGCAAGGCAAGGCACTGTGAGGCAAGGCAAGGCTAATGCACGACAGCGCAATGCTAGGCAATGCACGGAAGGCAAGCAAAGAGTAACGGAAACCAAGGAAGGCAAGGGAAAGCAAGGCAAGGCAAGGGTAACGGAAGGAACGGCACGGCAAGTGGAAACAAGGCTAAGGCACGACAACGCACGGCTAGGCAATGCACGGCAAGGCAAGGAAAGGGTAACGCCAGGAAAGGCACGGTCAGGCAAGGCAAGGCTAATGCACAACAAGGCAAGGCTAGGCAGTGCACGGCAAGGCAAGGAAAGGGTAACGCAATGCAAGGCACTGTCAGGCGAGGCAAGGCTAAGGCACGACAACGCAAGGCTAGGCAATGCACGGAAGGAAAGCAAAGAGTAACGGAAGGCAAGGAAAGCAAGGGAAAGCAAGGCAAGGCAAGGGTAACGGAAGGAACGGCACGGCAAGGGGAAACAAGGCTAAGGCACGACAACACAGGGCTAGGCAATGCAGGGCAAGGCAAGGAAAGGGTAACGCAAGGCAAGGCACGGTTTGGGGAGGCAAGGCTAATGCACGACAACGCAAGGCTAGGCAATGCACGGAAGACAAGCAAAGAGTAACGGAAGGCAAGGAATGCAATGCAAAGCAAGGCAACGCAAGCAAGGCTATGGCAAGGTGAAAAAAGGCTAAGGCACGACCACGCAAGGCTAGGCAATGCACGGAAGGGAAGCAAAGAGTAACGGAAGGCAAGGAAGTCAAGGCAAAGCAAGGCAACGCAAGCAAGGCTATGGCAAGGTGAAAAAAGGCTAAGACACGACAACGCAAGGCTAGGCAATGCACGGAAGGCAAGCAAAGAGTAACGGAAGGCAAGGAAGGCAAGGGAAAGCAAGGCAAGGCAAGGGTAACGGAAGTAACGGCACGGCAAGGGGAAACAAGGCTAAGGCACGACAACGCAAGGCTAGGCAATGCACGGCAAGGCAAGGAAAGGGTAACGCAAGGCAAGGCACGGTGAGGCAAGGCAAGGCTGATGCACGACAACGCAAGGCTAGGCAATTCACGGCAAGGCAAGGAAAGGGTAACGCAAGGCAAGGCAAGGTCAGGCAAGGCAAGGCTAAGGCACGACAACGCAAGGCTAGGCAATGCACGGAAGGCAAGCAAAGAGTAACGGAAGGCAAGGAATGCAAGGCAAATCAAGGCAAGGCAAGGGTAATGGAAGGAACGGCACGGCAAGGGGAAACAAGGCTAAGGCACGACAACGAACGGCTAGGCAATGCACTGCAAGGCAAGGAAAGGGTAACGGAAGGCAAGGCACGGTCAGGCGAGGCAAGGCTAATGCACGACAACGCACGGGTAGGCAATGCACGACTAGGCAATGAAAGAGTAACGGAAGGAAAGGAAGGCAAGGCAAAGCAAGGCAAGGCAAGTGTAACAAAAGGCAAGGCACGGCAAAGGGAAACAAGGCTAAGGAACGGCAACGCACGGCTAGGCAATGCTCGGCCAGGCAAGGAAAGGGTAACGCAAGGCAAGGCACGGTAAGGCAAGACAAGGCTAATGCACGACAACGCACGGGTAGGCAATGCACGGCAAGGCAAGGAAAGGGTAACGCAAGGCTAAGGCAGGACAACGCAAGGCTAGGCAATGCACGGAAGGCAAGCAAAGAGTAACGGAAGGCAAGGAAGGCAAGGGAAACCAAGGCAAGGCAAGGGTAACGAAAGGAACGGCTCGGCAAGGGGAAACAAGGCTAAGGCACGGCAAAGCATGGCTAGGAAATGCACGGCAAGGCAAGGAAAGGGTAACGCAAGGCAAGGCACTGTCAGGCGAGGCAAAGCTAATGCACGACATCGCAAGGCTAGGCAGTGCACGGCTAGGCAAGGAAAGAGTAATGGAAGGAAAGGAAGGCAAGGCAAAGCACGGCAAGGCAAGTGTAACAACAGGCACGGCACGGCAAGGGGAAAAAAGGCTAAGGCACGACAACGCAAGGCTAGGCAATGCACGGAAGGCAAGCAAAGAGTAACGGAAGGCAAGAAATGCAGAGGAAAGCAGGGGAAGGCAAGGGTAACGAAAGGAACGGCACGGTAAGGGGAAACAAGGCTAAGGCACGACAACACAGGGCTAGGCAAAGCAGGGCAAGGCAAGGAAAGGGTAACGCAAGGCAAGGCACGGTTTGGGAGGCAAGGCTAATGCACGACAACGCAAGGCTAGGCAATGCACGGAAGGCAAGCAAAGAGTAACGGAAGGCAAGGAAGGCAAGGGAAAGCAAGGCAAGGCAAGGGTAACGGAAGGAACGGCACGGCAAGGGGAAACAAGGCTAAGGCACGGCAACGCACGGCTAGGCAATGCACGGCAAGGCAAGGAAAGGGTAACGCAAGGCAAGGCACGGTGAGGCAAGGCAAGGCTGATGCACGAGAAAGCACGGCTAGGCAATGCACGGCAAGGCAAGGAAAGGATAACGCAAGGCAAGGCACGGTTTGGGGAGGCAAGGCTAATGCACGACAAGGCAAGGATAGGCAGTGCACGGCTAGGCAAGGAAAGAATAACGGAAGGAAAGGAAGGCAAGGCAAAGCAAGGCAAGGCAAGTGTAACAAAAGGCAAGGTACGGCAAGGGGAAACAAGGCTTAGGAACGGCAACGCACGGCTAGGCAATGCACGGCCAGGCAAGGAAAGGGTAACGCAAGGCAAGTCACGGTCAGGCAAGGCAAGGCTAAGGCACGACAACGCACGGCTAGGCAATGCACGGCAAGGCAAGGGAAGGGTAACGCAAGGCAAGGCACGGTCAGGCGAGGCAAGGCTAATGCACGACAACGCAAGGCGAGGCAATGCACTGAAGGCAAGCAAAGAGTAACGGAGGGCAAGGAAGGCAAGGGAAAGCAAGGCAAGGCAAGGGTAACGGAAGGAACGGCACGGCAAGGGGAAACAAGGCTAAGGCACGGCAACGCACGGCTAGGCAATGCACGGCAAGGCAAGGAAAGGGTAACGCAAGGCAAGGCACGGTGAGGCAAGGCAAGGCTGATGCACGACAACGCACGGCTAGGCAATGCACGGCAAGGCAAGGAAAGGGTAACGCAAGGCAAGGCACGGTCAGGCGACACAAGGCTAAGGCACGACAACGCAAGGCAAGGCAATGCACGAAAGGCAAGCAAAGAGTAACGGAAGGCAAGGAAGGCAAGGGAAAGCAGGGGAAGGCAAGGGTAACGGAAGGAACGGCACGGTAAGGGGAAACAAGGCTAAGGCACGACAACGCAGGGCTAGGCAATGCACGGCAAGGCAAGGAAAGGGTAACGCAAGGCAAGGCACGGTCAGGCGAGGCAAGGGTAATGCACGACAACGCAAGGCTACGCAGTGCACGGCTAGGAAAGGAAAGAGTAACGGAAGGAAAGAAGGCAAGGCAAAGCAAGGCAAGGCAAGTGTAACAAAAGGCACGGCACGGCAAGGGGAAACAAGGTTAAGGTACGGCAACGCAAGGTTAAGCAATGCACGGCCAGGCAAGGAAAGGGTAACGCAAGGCAAGGCACGGTAAGGCAAGGCGAGGCTAATGCACGACAACGCACGGCTAGGCAATGCACGGGAAGGCAAGGAAAGGGTAACGCAAGGCAAGGCACGGTTAGGCGAGGCAAGGCTAAGGCACGACAACGCAAGGCTAGGCAATGCACGGAAGGCAAGCAAAGAGTAACGGAAGGCAAGGAATGCAAGGCAAAGCATGGCAACGCAAGCAATGCTATGGCAAGGTGAAAAAAGGCTAAGGCACGACAACGCAAGGCTAGGCAATCCACGGAAGGGAAGCAAAGAGTAACGGAATGGAAGGAAGCAAGGCAAAGCAAGGCAAAGCAAGCAAGGCTATTGCATGGGGAAAGAAGTGTAAGGCTCGAAAACGCACGGCTAGGCAATGCACGGCCAGCCAAGGAAAAGGTAACGCAAGGCAAGGCACTGTGAGGCAAGGCAAGGCTAATGCACGACAGCGCAAGGCTAGGCAATGCACGGAAGGCAAGCAAAGAGTAACGGAAACCAAGGAAGGCAAGGGAAAGCAAGGCAAGGCAAGGGTAACGGAAGGAACGGCACGGCAAGTGGAAACAACGCTAAGGCACAACAACGCACGGCTAGGCAATGCACGGCAAGGCAAGGAAAGGGTAACGACATGAAAGGCACGGTCAGGCAAGGCAAGGCTAATGCACGACAAGGCAAGGCTAGGCAGTGCACGGCAAGGCAAGGAAAGGGTAACGCAATGCAAGGCACTGTCAGGCGAGGCAAGGCTAAGGCACGACAACGCAAGGCTAGGCAATGCACGGAAGGAAAACAAAGAGTAACGGAAGGCAAGGAAAGCAAGGGAAAGCAAGGCAAGGCAAGGGTAACGGAAGGAACGGCACGGTAAGAGGAAACAAAGCTAAGGCACGACAACGCAAGGCTAGGCAATGCAAGGAAGGCAAGGAAGGCAAGGCAAAGCAAGGCAACGCAAGCAAGGCTATGGCAAGGTGAAAAAAGGCTAAGACACGACAACGCAAGGCTAGGCAATGCACGGAAGGCAAGCAAAGAGTAACGGAAGGCAATGAAGGCAAGGGAAAGCAAGGCAAGCCAAGGGTAACGGAAGGAACGGCACGGTAAGAGGAAACAAAGCTAAGGCACGACAATGCAGGGCTAGGCAATGAACGGCAAGGCAAGGAAAGGGTAACGCAAGGCAAGGCACGGTGAGGCAAGGCAAGGCTAATGCACGACAACGCAGGGCTACGCAATGCACGGCTAGGCAAGGAAAGGGTAGGTAACGCAAGGCAAGGCACGGTCAGGCGAGGCAAGGCTAAGGAACGACAACGCAAGGCTAGACAATGCACGGAAGGCAAGCAAAGAGTAACGGAAGGCAAGGAAGGCAAGGGAAAGCAAGGCAAGGCAATGGTAACGGAAGGAACGGCACGGCAAGGGGAAACAAGGCTAAGGCACGACAACGCACGGCTAGGCAATGCACTGCAAGGGAAGGAAAGGGTAACGCAAGGCAAGGCACGGTTAGGCAAGGCAAGGCTAATGCACGACAACGCACGGCTAGGCAATGCACGGCAAGGCAAGGAAAGGGTAACGCAAGGCAAGGCACGGTCAGGCGAGGCAAGGCGAAGGCACGACAACGCAAGGCTAGGCAATGCACGGAAGGCAAGCAAAGAGTAACGGAACGCAAGGAAGGCAAGGGAAAGCAAGGGAAGGCAAGTTTAACGGAAGGAACGGCACGGCAAGGGGAAACAAGGCTAAGGCACGGCAACGCACGGCTAGGCAATGCAGGGCAAAGCAAGGAAATGGTAACGCAAGGCAAGGCACGGTTTGGGGAGGCAAGGCTAATGCACGACAGCGCACAGCTAGGCAATGCACGGCAAGGCAAGGAAAGGGTAACGCAAGGCAAGGCACGGTGAGGCAAGGCAAGGCTGATGCACGACAACGCACGGCTAGGCAATGCACGGCAAGGCAAGGAAAGGGTAACCCAAGGCAAGGCACGGTCAGGCGAGGCAAGGCTAAGGCACGACAACGCAAGGCTAGGCAATGCACGGAAGGCAAGCAAAGAGTAACGGAATGCAAGGAAGGCAAGGGAAAGCAGGGGAAGGCATGGGTAACGGAAGGAACGGCACGGTAAGGGGAAACAAGGCTAAGGCACGACAACGCAGGGCCAGGCAATGCACGGCAAGGCAAGGAAAGGGTAACGCAAGGCAAGGCACGGTCAGGCGAGGCAAGGCTAAGGCACGACAACGCTAGGCTAGGCAATGCACGGAAGGCAAGCAAAGAGTAACGGAAGGCAAGGAATGCAAGGCAAAGCATGGCAACGCAAGCAAGGCTATGGCAAGGTGAAAAAAGGCTAAGGCACGACAACGCAAGGCTAGGCAATGCACGGAAGGCAAGTAAAGAGTAACGGAATGGAAGGAAGGCAAGGCAAAGCAAGGCAAAGCAAGCAAGGCTATGGCAAGGTGAAACAAGGCTAAGGCACCACAACGCACGGCTAGGCAATGCACGGCCAGCCAAGGAAAAGGTAACGCAAGGCAAGGCACTGTGAGGCAAGGCAAGGCTAATGCACGACAGCGCAAGGCTAGGCAATGCACGGAAGGCAAGCAAAGAGTAACGGAAACCAAGGAAGGCAAGGGAAAGCAAGGCAAGGCAAGGGTAACGGAAGGAACGGCACGGCAAATGGAAACAAGGCTAAGGCACGACAACGCACGGCTAGGCAATGCACGGCAAGGCAAGGAAAGGGTAACGCCAGGAAAGGCACGGTCAGGCCAGGCAAGGCTAATGCACGACAAGGCAAGGCTAGGCAGTGCACGGCAAGGCAAGGAAAGGGTAACGCAATGCAAGGCACTGTCAGGCGAGGCAAGGCTAAGGCACGACAACGCAAGGCTAGGCAATGCACGGAAGGAAAGCAAAGAGTAACGGAAGGCAAGGAAAGCAAGGGAAAGCAAGGCAAGGCAAGGGTAACGGAAGGAACGGCACGGCAAGGGGAAACAAGGCTAAGGCACGACAACACAGGGCTAGGCAATGCAGGGCAAGGCAAGGAAAGGGTAACGCAAGGCAAGGCACGGTTTGGGGGGCAAGGCTAATGCACGACAACGCAAGGCTAGGCAATGCACGGAAGGCAAGCAAAGAGTAACGGAAGGCAAGGAATGCAAAGCAAAGCAAGGCAACGCAAGCAAGGCTATGGCAAGGTGAAAAAAGGCTAAGGCACGACCACGCAAGGCTAGGCAATGTACGGAAGGCAAGCAAAGAGTAACGGAAGGCAAGGAAGGCAAGGCAAAGCAAGGCAACGCAAGCAAGGCTATGGCAAGGTGAAAAAAGGCTAAGACACGACAACGCAAGTCTAGGCAATGCACGGAAGGCAAGCAAAGAGTAACGGAAGGCAATGAAGGCAAGGGAAAGCAAGGCAAGCCAAGGGGAACAGAAGGAACGGCACCGTAAGAGGAAACAAAGCTAAGGCACGACAATGCAGGGCTAGGCAATGCACGGCAAGGCAAGGAAAGGGTAACGCAAGGCAAGGCACGGTGAGTCAAGACAATGCAAATGCACGACAACGCACGGCTATGGAAAGCACGGCAAGGCAAGGAAAGGGTACCGCAAGGCAAGGCACGGTCAGGCGAGGCAAGGCTAAGGAACGACAACGCAAGGCTAGGCAATGCACGGAAGGCAAGCAAAGAGTAACGGAAGGCAAGGAAGGCAAGGGAAAGCAAGGCAAGGCAATGGTAACGGAAGGAATGGCACGGCAAGGGGAAACAAGGCTAAGGCACGACAACGCACGGCTAGGCAATGCACTGCAAGGGGAGGAAAGGGTAACGCAAGGCAAGGCACGGTTAGGCAAGGCAAGGCTGATGCACGACAACGCACGGCTAGGCAATTCACGGCAAGGCAAGGAAAGGGTAACGCAGGGCAAGGCACGGTCAGGCGAAGCAAGGCTAAGGCACGACAACGCAAGGCTAGGCAATGCACGGAAGGCAAGCAAAGAGTAACGGAAGGCAAGGAAGGCAAGGGAAAGCAAGGCAAGGCAAGGGTAACGGAAGGAACGGCACGGCAAGGGGAAACAAGGCTAAGGCACGGCAACGCACGGCTAGGCAATGCAGGGCAAGGCAAGGAAATGGTAACGCAAGGCAAGGTACGGTTTGGGGAGGCAAGGCTAATGCACGACAACGCACAGCTAGGCAATGCACGGCAAGGCAAGGAAAGGGTAACGGAAGGCAAGGCACGGTGAGGCAAGGCAAGGCTAATGCACGACAACGCACGGCTAGGCAATGCACGGCAAGGCAAGGAAAGGGTAACGCTAGGCAAGGCACGGTCAGGCAAGGCAAGGCTAATGCACGACAAGGCAAGGCTAGGCAGTGCACGGCAAGGCAAGGAAAGGGTAACGCAAGGCAAGGCACTGTCAGGCGAGGCAAGGCTAAGGCACGACAACGCAAGGCTAGGCAATGCACGGAAGGCAAGCAAAGAGTAACGGAAGGCAAGGAAAGCAAGGGAAAGCAAGGCAAGGCAAGGGTAAGGCAAGGCAAGGCACGGTGAGGCAAGGCAAGGCTGATGCACGACAACGCACGGCTAGGCAATGCACGGCAAGGCAAGGAAAGGGTAACGCAAGGCAAGGCACGATCAGGCGAGGCAAGGCTAAGGCACGACAACGCAAGGCTAGGCAATGCACGGAAGGCAAGCAAAGAGTAACGGAAGGCAAGGAAGGCTAGGGAAAGAAGGGGAAGGCAAGGGTAACGGAAGGAACGGCACGGTAAGGGCAAACAAGACTAAGGCACGACAACACAGGGCTAGGCAATGCAGGGCAAGGCAAGGAAATGGTAACGCAAGGCAAGGCACGGTTTGGGGAGGCAAGGCTAATGCACGACAACGCAAGGATAGGCAGTGTACGGCTAGGCAAGGAAAGAATAACGGAAGGAAAGGAAGGCAAGGCAAAGCAAGGCAAGGCAAGTGTAACAAAAGGCACGGTACGGCAAGGGGAAACAAGGCTTAGGAACGGCAACGCACGGCTAGGCAATGCACGGCCAGGCAAGGAAAGGGTAACGCAAGGCAAGGCACGGTAAGGCAAGACAAGGCTAATGCACGACAACGCACGGCTAGGCAATGCACGGTCAGGCAAGGAAAGGGTAACGCAAGGCAAGGCACGGTCAGGCGAGGCAAGGCTAATGCACGACAACGCAAGGCGTTGCAATGCACTGAAGGCAAGCAAAGAGTAACGGAAGGCAAGGAAGGCAAGGGAAAGCAAGGCAAGGCAAGGGTAACGGAAGGAACGGCACGGCAAGGGGAAACAAGGCTAAGGCACGGCAACGCACGGCTAGGCAATGCACGGCAAGGCAAGGAAAGGGTAACGCAAGGCAAGGCACGGTGAGGCAAGGCAAGGCTGATGCACGACAACGCACGGCTAGGCAATGCACGGCAAGGCAAGGAAAGGGTAACGCAAGGCAAGGCTCGGTCAGGCGACGGAAGGCTAAGGCACGACAACGCAAGGCTAGGCAATGCACGAAAGGCAAGCAAAGAGTAACGGAAGGCAAGGAAGGCAAGGGAAAGCAGGGGAAGGCAAGGATAACGGAAAGAACGGCACGGTAAGGGGAAACAAGGCTAAGGCACGACAACGCAGGGCTAGGCAATGCACGGCAAGGCAAGAAAAGGGTAACGCAAGGCAAGGCACGGTCAGGCGAGGCAAGGGTAATGCACGACAACGCAAGGCTACGCAGTGCACGGCTAGGCAAGGAAAGAGTAACGGAATGAAGGAAGGCAAGGCAAAGCAAGGCAAGGCAAGTGTAACAAAAGGCACGGCACGGCAAGGGGAAACAAGGTTAAGGTACGGCAACGCAAGGCTAAGCAATGCACGGCCAGGCAAGGAAAGGGTAACGCAAGGCAAGGCACGGTAAGGCAAGGCGAGGCTAATGCACGACAACGCACGGCTAGGCAATGCACGGCAAGGCAAGGAAAGGGTAACGCAAGGCAAGGCACGGTCAGGCGAGGCAAGGCTAATGCACGACAACGCACGGGTAGGCAATGCACGACTAGGCAATGAAAGAGTAACGGAAGGAAAGGAAGGCAAGGCAAAGCAAGGCAAGGCAAGTGTAACAAAAGGCAAGGCACGGCAAGGGGAAACAAGGCTAAGGAACGGCAACGCACGGCTAGGCAATGCACGGCCAGGCAAGGAAAGGGTAACGCAAGGCAAGGCACGGTAAGGCAAGACAAGGCTAATGCACGACAACGCACGGGTAGGCAATGCACGGCAAGGCAAGGAAAGGGTAACGCAAGGCAAGGCACGGTCAGGCGAGGCAAGGCTAATGCACGACAACGCAAGGCTAGGCAATGCACGGAAGGCAAGCAAAGAGTAACGGAAGGCAAGGAAGGCAAGGGAAACCAAGGCAAGGCAAGGGTAACGGAAGGAACGGCTCGGCAAGGGGAAACAAGGCTAAGGCATGGCAAAGCATGGCTAGGAAATGTACGGCAAGGCAAGGAAAGGGTAACGCAAGGCAAGGCACTGTCAGGCGAGGCAAAGCTAATGCACGACATCGCAAGGCTAGGCAGTGCACGGCTAGGCAAGGAAAGAGTAACGGAAGGAAAGGAAGGCAAGGCAAAGCATGGCAAGGCAAGTGTAACAACAGGCACGGCACGGCAAGGGGAAACAAGGCTAAGGCACGACAACGCAAGGCTAGGCAATGCACGGAAGGCAAGCAAAGAGTAACGGAAGGCAAGGAATGCAGAGGAAAGCAGGGGAAGGCAAGGGTAACGAAAGGAACGGCACGGTAAGGGGAAACAAGGCTAAGGCACGACAACACAGGGCTAGGCAAAGCAGGGCAAGGCAAGGAAAGGGTAACGCAAGGCAAGGCACGGTTTGGGGAGGCAAGGCTAATGCACGACAACGCAAGGCTAGGCAATGCACGGAAGGCAAGCAAAGAGTAACGGAAGGCAAGGAAGGCAAGGGAAAGCAAGGCAAGGCAAGGGTAACGGAAGGAACGGCACGGCAAGGGGAAACAAGGCTAAGGCACGGCAACGCACGGCTAGGCAATGCACGGCAAGGCAAGGAAAGGGTAACGCAAGGCAAGGCACGGTGAGGCAAGGCAAGGCTGATGCACGAGAAAGCACGGCTAGGCAATGCACGGCAAGGCAAGGAAAGGGTAACGCAAGGCAAGGCACGGTTTGGGGAGGCAAGGCTAATGCACGACAACGCAAGGCTAGGCAGTGCACGGCTAGGCAAGGAAAGAATAACGGAAGGAAAGGAAGGCAAGGCAAAGCAAGGCAAGGCATGTGTAACAAAAGGCAAGGTACGGCAAGGGGAAACAAGGCTTAGGAACGGCAACGCACGGCTAGGCAATGCACGGCCAGGCAAGGAAAGGGTAACGCAAGGCAAGGCACGGTAAGGCAAGACAAGGCTAATGCCCGACAACGCACGGCTAGGCAATGCACGGCCAGGCAAGGAAAGGGTAACGCAAGGCAATGCACGGTCAGGCGAGGCAAGGCTAATGCACGACATCGCAAGGCTAGGCAGTGCACGGCTAGGCAAGGAAAGAGTAACGGAAGGAAAGGAAGGCAAGGCAAAGCATGGCAAGGCAAGTGTAACAACAGGCACGGCACGGCAAGGGGAAAAAAGGCTAAGGCACGACAACGCAAGGCTAGGCAATGCACGGAAGGCAAGCAAAGAGTAACGGAAGGCAAGGAATGCAGAGGAAAGCAGGGGAAGGCAAGGGTAACGAAAGGAACGGCACGGTAAGGGGAAACAAGGCTAAGGCACGACAACACAGGGCTAGGCAAAGCAGGGCAAGGCAAGGAAAGGGTAACGCAAGGCAAGGCCCGGTTTGGGAGGCAAGGCTAATGCACGACAACGCAAGGCTAGGCAATGCACGGAAGGCAAGCAAAGAGTAACGGAAGGCAAGGAAGGCAAGGGAAAGCAAGGCAAGGCAAGGGTAACGGAAGGAACGGCACGGCAAGGGGAAACAAGGCTAAGGCACGGCAACGCACGGCTAGGCAATGCACGGCAAGGCAAGGAAAGGGTAACGCAAGGCAAGGCACGGTGAGGCAAGGCAAGGCTGATGCACGACAACGCACGGCTAGGCAATGCACGGCAAGGCAAGGAAAGGGTTACGCAAGGCAAGGCACGGTCAGGCGACGCAAGGCTAAGGCACGACAACGCAAGGCTAGGCAATGCACGAAAGGCAAGCAAAGAGTAACGGAAGGCAAGGAAGGCAAGGGAAAGCAGGGGAAGGCAAGTGTAACGGAAGGAACGGCACGGTAAGGGGAAACAAGGCTAAGGCACGACAACGCAGGGCTAGGCAATGCACGGCAAGGCAAGTAAAGGGTAACGCAAGGCAAGGCACGGTCAGGCGAGTCAAGTGTAATGCACGACAACGCAAGGCTACGCAGTGCACGGCTAGGAAAGGAAAGAGTAACGGAAGGAAAGGAAGGCAAGGCAAAGCAAGGCAAGGCAAGTGTAACAAAAGGCACGGCACGGCAAGGGGAAACAAGGTTAAGGTACGGCAACGCAAGGTTAAGCAATGCACGGCCAGGCAAGGAAAGGGTAACGCAAGGCAAGGCACGGTAAGGCAAGGCGAGGCTAATGCACGACAACGCACGGCTAGGCATTGCACGGGAAGGCAAGGAAAGGGTAACGCAAGGCAAGGCACGGTTAGGCGAGGCAAGGCTAAGGCACGACAACGCTAGGCTAGGCAATGCACGGAAGGCAAGCAAAGAGTAACGGAAGGCAAGGAAGGCAAGGGAAAGCAAGGCAAGGCAATGGTAACGGAAGGAACGGCACGGCAAGGGGAAACAAGGCTAAGGCACGACAACGCACGGCTAGGCAATGCACTGCAAGGCAAGGAAAGGGTAACGCAAGGCAAGGCACGGTTAGGCAAGGCAAGGCTGATGCACGACAACGCACGGCTAGGCAATGCACGGCAAGGCAAGGAAAGGGTAACGCAGGGCAAGGCACGGTCAGGCGAGGCAAGGCTAAGGCACGACAACGCAAGGCTAGGCAATGCACGGAAGGCAAGCAAAGAGTAACGGAACGCAAGGAAGGCAAGGGAAAGCAAGGGAAGGCAAGTTTAACGGAAGGAACGGCACGGCAAGGGGAAACAAGGCTAAGGCACGGCAACGCACGGCTAGGCAATGCAGGGCAAGGCAAGGAAATGGTAACGCAAGGCAAGGTACGGTTTGGGGAGGCAAGGCTAATGCACGACAACGCACAGCTAGGCAATGCACGGCAAGGCAAGGAAAGGGTAACGCAAGGCAAGGCACGGTGAGGCAAGGCAAGGCTAATGCACGACAACGCACAGCTAGGCAATGCACGGCAAGGCAAGGAAAGGGTAACGCTAGGCAAGGCACGGTCAGGCAAGGCAAGGCTAATGCACGACAAGGCAAGGCTAGGCAGTGCACGGCAAGGCAAGGAAAGTGTAACGCAAGGCAAGGCACTGTCAGGCGAGGCAAGGCTAAGGCACGACAACGCAAGGCTAGGCAATGCACGGAAGGAAAGAAAAGAGTAACGGAAGGCAAGGAAAGCAAGGGAAAGCAAGGCAAGGCAAGGGTAACGCAAGGCAAGGCACGGTGAGGCAAGGCTAGGCTGATGCACGACAACGCACGGCTAGGCAATGCACGGCAAGGCAAGGAAAGGGTAACGCAAGGCAAGGCACGATCAGGCGAGGCAAGGCTAAGGCACGACAACGCAAGGCTAGGCAATGCACGGAAGGCAAGCAAAGAGTAACGGAAGGCAAGGAAGGCAAGGGAAAGCAAGGCAAGGCAAGGGTAACGGAAGGAACGGCACGGCAAGGAGAAACAAGGCTAAGGCACGGCAACGCACGGCTAGGCAATGCACGGCAAGGCAAGGAAAGGGTAACGCAAGGCAAGGAACGGTGAGGCAAGGCAAGGCTGATGCACGAGAAAGCACGGCTAGGCAATGCACGGCAAGGCAAGGAAAGGGTAACGCAAGGCAAGGCACGGTTTGGGGAGGCAAGGCTAATGCACGACAAGGCAAGGATAGGCAGTGCACGGCTAGGCAAGGAAAGAATAACGGAAGGAAAGGAAGGCAAGGCAAAGCAAGGCAAGGCAAGTGTAACAAAAGGCAAGGTACGGCAAGGGGAAACAAGGCTTAGGAACGGCAACGCACGGCTAGGCAATGCACGGCCAGGCAAGGAAAGGGTAACGCAAGGCAAGGCACGGTCAGGCAAGGCAAGGCTAATGCACGACAACGCACGGCTAGGCAATGCACGGCCAGGCAAGGAAAGGGTAACGCAAGGCAATGCACAGTCAGGCGAGGCAAGGCTAATGCACGACAACGCAAGGCGAGGCAATGCACTGAAGGCAAGCAAAGAGTAACGGAAGGCAAGGAAGGCAAGGGAAAGCAAGGCAAGGCAAGGGTAACGGAAGGAACGGCACGGCAAGGGGAAACAAGGCTAAGGCACGGCAACGCACGGCTAGGCAATGCACGGCAAGGCAAGGAAAGGGTAACGCAAGGCAAGGCACGGTGAGGCAAGGCAAGGCTGATGCACGACAACGCACGGCTAGGCAATGCACGGCAAGGCAAGGAAAGGGTTACGCAAGGCAAGGCACGGTCAGGCGACGCAAGGCTAAGGCACGACAACGCAAGGCTTGGCAATGCACGAAAGGCAAGCAAAGAGTAACGGAAGGCAAGGAAGGCAAGGGAAAGCAGAGGAAGGCAAGGGTAACGGAAGGAACGGCACGGTAAGGGGAAACAAGGCTAAGGCACGACAACGCAGGGCTAGGCAATGCACGGCAAGGCAAGGAAAGGGTAACGCAAGGCAAGGCACGGTCAGGCGAGGCAAGGGTAATGCACGACAACGCATTGCTGCGCAGTGCACGGCTAGGAAAGGAAAGAGTAACGGAAGGAAAGAAAGGCAAGGGAAACCAAGGCAAGTCAAGTGTAACAAAAGGCACGGCAGGGCAAGGGGAAACAAGGCTAAGGCACGGCAACACAAGGCTAAGCAATGCAAAGCCAGGCAAGGAAAGGGTAACGCAAGGCAAGGCACGGTAAGGCAAGGCGAGGCTAATGCACGACAACGCACGGCTAGGCAATGCACGGTAAGGCAAGGAAAGGGTAACGCAAGGCAAGGCAGGGTTAGGCGAGGCAAGGCTAAGGCACGACAACGCAAGGCTAGGCAATGCACGGAAGGCAAGCAATGAGTAACGGAAGGGCAGGAATGCAAGGCAAAGCAAGGCAACGCAAGCAAGGCTATGGCAAGGTGAAAAAAGGCTAAGGCACGACAACGGAAGTGTAGGCAATGCACGGAAGGGAAGCAAAGAGTAACGGAATGGAAGGAAGGCAAGGCAAAGCAAGGCAAAGGAAGCAAGGCTATGGCAAGGTGAAACAAGGCTAAGGCACCACAACGCACGGCTAGGCAATGCACGGCCAGCCAAGGAAAAGGTAACGCAAGGCAAGGCACTGTGAGGCAAGGCAAGGCTAATGCACGACAGCGCAAGGCTAGGCAATGCACGGAAGGCAAGCAAAGAGTAACGGAAACCAAGGAAGGCAAGGGAAAGCAAGGCAAGGCAAGGGTAACGGAAGGAACGGCACGGCAAGTGGAAACAAGGCTAAGGCACGACAACGCACGGCTAGGCAATGCACGGCAAGGCAAGGAAAGGGTAACGCCAGGAAAGGCACGGTCACGCAAGGCAAGGCTAATGCACGACAATGCAAGGCTAGGCAGTGCACGGCACTGCAAGGAAAGGGTAACGCAATGCAAGGCACTGTCAGGCGAGGCAAGGCTAAGGCACGACAACGAAAGGCTAGGCAATGCACGGAAGGAAAGCAAAGAGTAACGGAAGGCAAGGAAAGCAAGGGAAAGCAAGGCAAGGCAAGGGTAACGGAAGGAACGGCACGGCAAGGGGAAACAAGGCTAAGGCACGACAACACAGGGCTAGGCAATGCAGGGCAAGGCAAGGAAAGTGTAACGCAAGGCAAGGCACGGTTTGGGGAGGCAAGGCTAATGCACGACAACGCAAGGCTAGGCAATGCACGGAAGGCAAGCAAAGAGTAACGGAAGGCAAGGAATGCAAGGGAAAGCAAGGCAACGCAAGCAAGGCTATGGCAAGGTAAAAAAATCTAAGGCACGACCACGCAAGGCTAGGCAATGCACGGAAGGCAAGCAAAGAGTAACGGAAGGCAAGGAAGGCAAGGCAAAGCAAGGCAACGCAAGCAAGGCTATGGCAAGGTGAAAAAAGGCTAAGACACGACAACGCAAGGCTAGGCAATGCACGGAAGGCAAGCAAAGAGTAACGGAAGGCAAGGAAGGCAAGGGAAAGCAAGGCAAGGCAAGGGTAACGGAAGGAACGGCACGGCAAGGGGAAACAAGGCTAAGGCACGACAACGAACGGATAGGCAATGCACTGCAAGGCAAGGAAAGGGTAACGCAAGGCAAGGCACGGTGAGGCAAGGCAAGGCTTATGCACGACAACGCAAGGCTAGGCAATTCACGGCAAGGCAAGGAAAGGGTAACGCAAGGCAAGGCACGGTCAGGCAAGGCAAGGCTAAGGCACGACAACGCAAGGCGTTGCAATGCACTGAAGGCAAGCAAAGAGTAACGGAAGGCAAGGAAGGCAAGGGAAAGCAAGGCAAGGCAAGGGTAACGGAAGGAACGGCACGGCAAGGGGAAACAAGGCTAAGGCACGGCAACGCACGGCTAGGCAATGCACGGCAAGGAAAGGAAAGGGTAACGCAAGGCAAGGCACTGTCAGGCGAGGCAAAGCTAATGCACGACATCGCAAGGCTAGGCAGTGCACGGCTAGGCAAGGAAAGAGTAATGGAAGGAAAGGAAGGCAAGGCAAAGCATGGCAAGGCAAGTGTAACGACAGGCACGGCACGGCAAGGGGAAAAAAGGCTAAGGCACGACAACGCAAGGCTAGGCAATGCACGGAAGGCAAGCAAAGAGTAACGGAAGGCAAGGAATGCAAAGGAAAGCAGGGGAAGGCAAGGGTAACGAAAGGAACGGCACGGTAAGGGGAAACAAGGCTAAGGCACGACAACACAGGGCTAGGCAATGCAGGGCAAGGCAAGGAAAGGGTAACGCAAGGCAAGGCACGGTTTGGGAGGCAAGGCTAATGCACGACAACGCAAGGCTAGGCAATGCACGGAAGGCAAGCAAAGAGTAACGGAAGGCAAGGAAGGCAAGGGAAAGCAAGGCAAGGCAAGGGTAACGGAAGGAACGGCACGGCAAGGGGAAACAAGGCTAAGGCACGGCAACGCACGGCTAGGCAATGCACGGCAAGGCAAGGAAAGGGTAACGCAAAGCAAGGCACGGTGAGGCAAGGCAAGGCTGATGCACGACAAAGCACGGCTAGGCAATGCACGGCAAGGCATGGAAAGGGTAACGCAAGGCAAGGCACGGTTTGGGGAGGCAAGGCTAATGCACGACAACGCAAGGATAGGCAGTACACGGCTAGGCAAGGAAAGAATAACGGAAGGAAAGGAAGGCAAGGCAAAGCAAGGCAAGGCAAGTGTAACAAAAGGCAAAGTACGGCAAGGGGAAACAAGGCTTAGGAACGGCAACGCACGGCTAGGCAATGCACGGCCAGGCAAGGAAAGGGTAACGCAAGGCAAGGCACGGTGAGGCAAGACAAGGCTAATGCACGACAACGCACGGCTAGGCAATGCACGGCTAGGCAAGGAAAGAGTAACGGAATGAAAGGAAGGCAAGGCAAAGCAAGGCAAAGGAAGCAAGGCTATGGCAAGGTGAAACAAGGCTAAGGCACCACAACGCACGGCTAGGCAATGCACGGCCTGCCAAGGAAAAGGTAAAGCAAGGCAAGGCACTGTGAGGCAAGGCAAGGCTAATGCACGACAGCGCAAGGCTAGGCAATGCACGGAAGGCAAGCAAAGAGTAACGGAAACCAAGGAAGGCAAGGGAAAGCAAGGCAAGGAAAGGGTAACGGAAGGAACGGCACGGCAAGTGGAAACAAGGCTAAGGCACGACAACGCACGGCTAGGCAATGCACGGCAAGGCAAGGAAAGGGTAACGCCAGGAAAGGCACGGTCACGCAAGGCAAGGCTAATGCACGACAATGCAAGGCTAGGCAGTGCACGGCACTGCAAGGAAAGGGTAACGCAATGCAAGGCACTGTCAGGCGAGGCAAGGCTAAGGCACTACAACACAAGGCTAGGCAATAGACGGAAGGAAAGCAAAGACTAACGGAAGGCAAGGAAAGCAAGGGAAAGCAAGGCAATTCAAGGGTAACGGAAGGAACGGCACGGCAAGGGGAAACAAGGCTAAGGCACGACAACACAGGGCTAGGCAATGCAGGGCAAGGCAAGGAAAGTGTAACGCAAGGCAAGGCACGGTTTGGGGAGGCAAGGCTAATGCACGACAACGCAAGGCTAGGCAGTGCACGGCTAGGCAAGGAAAGAGTAACGGAAGGAAAGTAAGGCAAGGCAAAGCAAGGCAAGGCAAGTGTAACAAAAGGCAAGGCACGGCAAGGGGAAACAAGGCTAAGGAACGGCAACGCACGGCTAGGCAATTCACGGCCAGGCAAGGAAAGGGTAACGCAAGGCAAGGCACGGTCAGGCGAGGCAAGGCTAATGCACGACAACGCAAGGCTAGGCAATGCACGGAAGGCAAGCAAAGAGTAACGGAAGGCAAGGAAGGGAAAGCAAGGCAAGGCAAGAGTAACGGAAGAAACGGCACGGCAAGGGGAAACAAGGCTAAGGCACGGCAACGCACGGCTAGGCAATGCACGGCAAGGCAAGGAAAGGGTAACGAAAGGCAAGGCAAGGTGAGGCAAGGCAAGACTGATGCACGACAACGCACGGCTAGGCAATGCACGGCAAGGCAAGGAAAGGGTAACACAAGGGAAGACACGGTCAGGCGAGGCAAGGCTAAGGCACGACAACGCAAGGCTAGGCAATGCACGGAAGGCAAGCAAAGAGTAACGGAAGGCAAGGAAGGCAAGGGAAAGCAGGGGAAGGCAAGGGTAACGGAAGGAACGGCACGGTAAGGGGAAACAAGGCTAAGGCACGACAACGCAGGGCTAGGCAATGCACGGCAAGGCAAGGAAAGGGTAACGCAAGGCAAGGCACGGTCAGGCGAGGCAAGGGTAATGCACGACAATGCATGGCTACGCAGTGCACGGCTAGGAAAGGAAAGAGTAACGGAAGGAAAGAAAGGCAAGGGAAACCAAGGCAAGTCAAGTGTAACAAAAGGCACGGCAGGGCAAGGGGAAACAAGGCTAAGGCACGGCAACGCACGGCTAGGCAATGCACGGCAAGGCAAGGAAAGGGTAACGCAAGGCAAGGCAGGATTAGGCGAGGCAAGGCTAAGGCACGACAACGCAAGGCTAGGCAATGCACGGAAGGCAAGCAATGAGTAACGGAAGGGCAGGAATGCAAGGCAAAGCAAGGCAACGCAAGCAAGGCTATGGCAAGGTGAAAAAAGGCTAAGGCACGACAACGGAAGGGTAGGCAATGCACGGAAGGGAAGCAAATAGTAACGGAATGGAAGGAAGGCAAGGCAAAGCAAGGCAAAGGAAGCAAGGCTATGGCAAGGTGAAACAAGGCTAAGGCACCACAACGCACGGCTAGGCAATGCACGGCCAGCCAAGGAAAAGGTAACGCAAGGCAAGGCACTGTGAGGCAAGGCAAGGCTAATGCACGACAGCGCAAGGCTAGGCAATGCACGGAAGGCAAGCAAAGAGTAACGGAAACCAAGGAAGGCAAGGGAAAGCAAGGCAAGGCAAGGGTAACGGAAGGAACGGCACGGCAAGTGGAAACAAGGCTAAGGCACGACAACGCACGGCTAGGCAATGCACGGCAAGGCAAGGAAAGGGTAACGCCAGGAAAGGCACGGTCACGCAAGGCAAGGCTAATGCACGACAATGCAAGGCTAGGCAGTGCACGGCACTGCAAGGAAAGGGTAACGCAATGCAAGGCACTGTCAGGCGAGGCAAGGCTAAGGCACGACAACGCAAGGCTAGGCAATGCACGGAAGGAAAGCAAAGAGTAACGGAAGGCAAGGAAAGCAAGGGAAAGCAAGGCAAGGCAAGGGTAACGGAAGGAACGGCACGGCAAGGGGAAACAAGGCTAAGGCACGACAACACAGGGCTAGGCAATGCAGGGCAAGGCAAGGAAAGTGTAACGCAAGGCAAGGCACGGTTTGGGGAGGCAAGGCTAATGCACGACAACGCAAGGCTAGGCAATGCACGGAAGGCAAGCAAAGAGTAACGGAAGGCAAGGAATGCAAGGGAAAGCAAGGCAACGCAAGCAAGGCTATGGCAAGGTGAAAAAAGGCTAAGGCACGACAACGCAAGGCTAGGCAATGCACGGAAGGCAAGCAAAGAGTAACGGAAGGCAAGGAAGGCAAGGCAAAGCAAGGCAACGCAAGCAAGACTATGGCAAGGTGAAAAAAGGCTAAGACACGACAACGCAAGGCTAGGCAATGCACGGAAGGCAAGCAAAGAGTAACGGAAGGCAATGAAGGGAAGGGAAAGCAAGGCAAGCCAAGGGTAACGGAAGGAACGGCACGGTAAGAGGAAACAAAGCTAAGACACGACAATGCAGGGCTAGGCAATGCACGGCAAGGCAAGGAAAGGGTAACGCAAGCAAGGCACGGTCAGGCGAGGCAAGGGTAATGCACGACAACGCAAGGCTACGCAGTGCACGGCTAGGCAAGGAAAGAGTAACGGAAGGAAAGGAAGGCAAGGCAAAGCAAGGCAAGGCAAGTGTAACAAAAGGCACGGCACGGCAAGGGGAAACAAGGTTAAGGTACGGCAACGAAAGGCTAAGCAATGCACGGCCAGGCAAGGAAAGGGTAACGCAAGGCAAGGCACGGTAAGGCAAGGCGAGGCTAATGCACGACAACGCACGGCTAGGCAATGCACGGCAAGGCAAGGAAAACGTAACGCAAGGCAAGGCACGGTTAGGCGAGGCAAGGCTAAGGCACGACAACGCTAGGCTAGGCAATGCACCGAAGGCAAGCAAAGAGTAACGGAAGGCAAGGAATGCAAGGCAAAGCATGGCAACGCAAGCAAGGCTATGGCAAGGTGAAAAAAGGCTAAGGCACGACAACGCAAGGCTAGGCAATGCACGGAAGGCAAGCAAAGAGTAACGGACTGGAAGGAAGGCAAGGCAAAGCAAGGCAAAGCAAGCAAGGCTATGGCAAGGTGAAACAAGTGTAAGGCACCACAACGCACGGCTAGGCAATGCACGGCCAGCCAAGGAAAAGGTAACGCAAGGCAAGGCACTGTGAGGCAAGGCAAGGCTAATGCACGACAGCGCAAGGCTAGGCAATGCACGGAAGGCAAGCAAAGAGTAACGGAAACCAAGGAAGGCAAGGGAAAGCAAGGCAAGGCAAGGGTAACGGAAGGAACGGCACGGCAAGGGGAAACAAGGCTAAGGCACGACAACGCACGGCTAGGCAATGCACGGCAAGGCAAGGAAAGGGTAACGCAAGGCAAGGCACGGTCAGGCAAGGCAAGGCTAATGCACGACAACGCAAGGCTAGGCAGTGCACGGCTAGGCAAGGAAAGAGTAACGGAAGGAAAGGAAGGCAAGGCAAAGCAAGGCAAGGCAAGTGTAACAAAAGGCACGGCACGGCAAGGGGAAACAAGGTTAAGGTACGGCAACGCAAGGCTAAGCAATGCACGGCCAGGCAAGGCAAGGGTAACGCAAGGCAAGGCACGGTAAGGCAAGACAAGGCTATTGCACGACAACGCACGGCTAGGCAATGCACGGCAAGGCAAGGAAAGGGTAACGCAAGGCAAGGCACGGTCAGGCGAGGCAAGGCTAATGCACGACAACGCAAGGCTAGGCAATGCACGGAAGGCAAGCAAAGAGTAACGGAAGGCAAGGAAGGCAAGGGAAAGCAAGGCAAGGCAAGGGTAACGGAAGGAACGGCACGGCAAGGGGAAACAAGGCTAAGGCACGGCAACGCACGGCTAGGCAATGCACGGCAAGGCAAGGTAAGGGTAACGAAAGGCAAGGCACGGTGAGGCAAGGCAAGGCTAATGCACGACAACGCACGGCTAGGCAATGCACGGCAAGGCAAGGAAAGGGTAACCCAAGGCAAGGCACGGTCAGGCGAGGCAAGGCTAAGGCACGACAACGCAAGGCTAGGCAATGCACGGAAGGCAAGCAAAGAGTAACGGAAGGCAAGGAAGGCAAGGGAAAGCAGGGGAAGGCAAGGGTAACGGAAGGAACGGCACGGCAAGGGGAAACAAGGCTAAGGCACGACAACGCACGGCTAGGCAATGCACGGCAAGGCAAGGAAAGGGTAACGCAAGGCAAGGCAAAGCAAGGCAAGGCAAGTGTAACAAAAGGCACGACACGGCAAGGGGAAACAAGGCTAAGGCACGGCAACGCAAGGCTAAGCAATGCAAAGCCAGGCAAGGAAAGGGTAACGCAAGGCAAGGCACGGTAAGGCAAGGCGAGGCTAATGCACGACAACGCACGGCTAGGCAATGCACGGCAAGGCAAGGAAAGGGTAACGCATGGCAAGGCACGGTTAGGCGAGGCAAGGCTAAGGCACGACAACGCAAGGCTAGGCAATGCACGGAAGGCAAGCAAAGAGTAACGGAAGGCAAGGAATGCAAGGCAAAGCAAGGCAACGCAAGCAAGGCTATGGCAAGGTGAAAAAAGGCTAAGGAACGACAACGCAAGGCTAGGCAATGCACGGAAGGCAAGCAAAGAGTAACGGAATGGAAGGAAGGCAAGGCAAAGCAAGGCAAAGGAAGCAAGGCTATGGCAAGGTGAAACAAGGCTAAGGCACCACAACGCACGGCTAGGCAATGCACGGCCAGCCAAGGAAAAGGTAACGCAAGGCAAGGCACTGTGAGGCAAGGCAAGGCTAATGCACGACAGCGCAAGGCTAGGCAATGCACGGAAGGCAAGCAAAGAGTAACGGAAGGCAAGGAAGGCAAGGGAAAGCAAGGCAAGGCAAGGGTAACGGAAGGAACGGCACGGCAAGGGGAAACAAGGCTAAGGCACGACAACGAACGGATAGGCAATGCACTGCAAGGCAAGGAAAGGGTAACGCAAGGCAAGGCACGGTGAGGCAAGGCAAGGCTGATGCACGACAACGCAAGGCTAGGCAATTCACGGCAAGGCAAGGAAAGGGTAACGCAAGGCAAGGCACGGTCAGGCAAGGCAAGGCTAAGGCACGACAACGCAAGGCTAGGCAATGCCCGGAAGGCAAGCAAAGAGTAACGGAAGGCAAGGAATGCAAGGCAAAGCAAGGCAAGGCAAGGGTAATGGAAGGAACGGCACGGCAAGGGGAAACAAGGCTAAGGCACGACAACGAACGGATAGGCAATGCACTGCAAGGCAAGGAAAGGGTAACGGAAGGCAAGGCACGGTCAGGCGAGGCAAGGGTAATGCACGACAACGCAAGGCTACGCAGTGCACGGCTAGGCAAGGAAAGAGTAACGGAAGGAAAGGAAGGCAAGGCAAAGCAAGGCAAGGCAAGTGTAACAAAAGGCACGGCACGGCAAGGGGAAACAAGGTTAAGGTACGGCAACGCAAGGCTAAGCAATGCACGGCCAGGCAAGGAAAGGGTAACGCAAGGCAAGGCACGGTAAGGCAAGGCGAGGCTAATGCACGACAACGCACGGCTAGGCAATGCACGGCAAGGCAAGGAAAGGGTAACGCAAGGCAAGGCACGGTTAGGCGAGGCAAGGCTAAGGCACGACAACGCTAGGCTAGGCAATGCACGGAAGGCAAGCAGAGAGTAACGGAAGGCAAGGAATGCAAGGCAAAGCATGGCAACGCAAGCAAGGCTATGGCAAGGTGAAAAAAGGCTAAGGCACGACAACGCAAGGCTAGGCAATGCACGGAAGGCAAGCAAAGAGTAACGGACTGGAAGGAAGGCAAGGCAAAGCAAGGCAAAGCAAGCAAGGCTATGGCAAGGTGAAACAAGTCTAAGGCACCACAACGCACGGCTAGGCAATGCACGGCCAGCCAAGGAAAAGGTAACGCAAGGCAAGGCACTGTGAGGCAAGGCAAGGCTAATGCACGACAGCGCAAGGCTAGGCAATGCACGGAAGGTAAGCAAAGAGTAACGGAATGTAAGGAATGCAAGGGAAAGCAAGGCCAGGCAAGGGTAACGGAAGGAACGGCACGGCAAGGGGAAACAAGGCTAAGGCACGACAACGCACGGCTAGGCAATGCACGGCAAGTCAAGGAAAGGGTAACGCAAGGCAAGGCACGGTCAGGCAAGGCAAGGCTAATGCACGACAACGCAAGGCTAGGCACTGCACGGCTAGGCAAGGAAAGAGTAACGGAAGGAAAGGAAGGCAAGGCAAAGCAAGGCAAGGCAAGTGTAAGAAAAGGCAAGGCACGGCAAGGGGAAACAAGGCTAAGGAACGGCAACGCACGGCTAGGCAATGCACGGCAAGGCAAGGAAAGGGTAACGAAAGGCAAGGCAAGGTGAGGCAAGGCAAGGCTAATGCACGACAACGCAAGGCTAGGCAATGCACGGCAAGGCAAGGAAAGGGTAACCCAAGGGAAGGCACGGTCATCCGAGGCAAGGCTAAGGCACGACAACGCAAGGCTAGGCAATGCACGGAAGGCAAGCAAAGAGTAACGGAAGGCAAGGAAGGCAAGGGAAAGCAGGGGAAGGCAAGGGTAACGGAAGGAACGGCACGGCAAGGGGAAACAAGGCTAAGGCACGACAACGCACGGCTAGGCAATGCACGGCAAGGCAAGGAAAGAGTAACGGAAGGAAAGGAAGGCAAGGGAAAGCAAGGCAAGGCAAGTGTAACAAAAGGCACGGCACGGCAAGGGGAAACAAGGCTAAGGCACGGCAACGCAAGGCTAGGCAATGCACCGCAAGGCAAGGAAAGGGTAACGCAAGGCATGGCACGGTCAGGTGAGGCAAGGCTAAGGCACGACAACGCAAGGCTAGGCAATGCACGGAAGGCAAGCAAAGAGTAACGGAAGGCAAGGAATGCAAGGCAAAGCAAGGCAAAGCAAGCAAGGCTATGGCAAGGTGAAACAAGGCTAAGGCACCTCAACGCACTGCTAGACAATGCACGGCCAGCCAAGGAAAAGGTAACGCAAGGCAAGGCACTCTGAGGCAAGGCAAGGCTAATGCACGACATCGCAAGGCTAGGCAGTGCACGGCTAGGCAAGGAAAGAGTAATGGAAGGAAAGGAAGGCAAGGAAAAGCATGGCAAGGCAAGTGTAACAACAGGCACGGCACGGCAAGGGGAAAAAAGGCTAAGGCACGACAACGCAAGGCTAGGCAATGCACGGAAGGCAAGCAAAGAGTAACGGAAGGCAAGGAATGCAAAGGAAAGCAGGGGAAGGCAAGGGTAACGAAAGGAACGGCACGGTAAGGGGAAACAAGGCTAAGGCACGACAACACAGGGCTAGGCAATGCACGGCAAGGCAAGGAAAGGGTAACGCAAGGCAAGGCACGGTTTGGGAGGCAAGGCTAATGCACGACAACGCAAGGCTAGGCAATGCACGGAAGGCAAGCAAAGAGTAACGGAAGGCAAGGAAGGCAAGGGAAAGCAAGACAAGGCAAGGGTAACGGAAGGAACGGCACGGCAAGGGGAAACAAGGCTAAGGCACGGCAACGCACGGCTAGGCAATGCACGGCAAGGCAAGGAAAGGGTAACGCAAGGCAAGGCACGGTGAGGCAAGGCAAGGCTGATGCACGACAACGCACGGCTAGGCAATGCACGGCAAGGCAAGGAAAGGGTAACGTAAGGCAAGGCACGGTTTGGGGAGGCAAGGCTAATGCACGACAACGCAAGGATAGGCAGTGCACGGCTAGGCAAGGAAAGAATAACGGAAGGAAAGGAAGGCAAGGCAAAGCAAGGCAAGGCAAGTGTAACAAAAGGCAAGGTACGGCAAGGGGAAACAAGGCTTAGGAACGGCAACGCACGGCTAGGCAATGCACGGCCAGGCAAGGAAAGGGTAACGCAAGGCAAGGCACGGTAAGGCAAGACAAGGCTAATGCACGACAACGCACGGCTAGGCAATGCACGGCAAGGCAAGGAAAGGGTAACGCAAGGCAAGGCACGGTTTGGGGAGGGAAGGCGAATGCACGACAACGCAAGGCGAGGCAATGCACTGAAGGCAAGCAAAGAGTAACGGAAGGCAAGTAAGGCAAGGGAAAGCAAGGCAAGGCAAGGGTAACGGAACGGCACGGATAAGGGGAAACGCACGGCTAGGCAATGCACGGCAAGGCAAGGAAAGGGTAACGCAAGGCAAGGCACGGTGAGGCAAGGCAAGGCTGATGCACGACAACGCACGGCTAGGCAATGCAAGGCAAGGCAAGGAAAGGGTTACGCAAGGCAAGGCACGGTCAGGCGACGCAAGGCTAAGGCACGACAACGCAAGGCTAGGCAATGCACGAAAGGCAAGCAAAGAGTAACGGAAGGCAAGGAAGGCAAGGGAAAGCAGGGGAAGGAAAGGGTAACGGAAGGAACGGAACGGTAAGGGGAAACAAGGCTAAGGCACGACAACGCAGGGCTAGGCAATGCACGGCAAGGCAAGGAAAGGGTAACGCAAGGCAAGGCACGGTAAGGCAAGGCAAGGCTAATGCACGACAACGCACGGCTAGGCAATGCACGGGAAGGCAAGGAAAGGGTAACGCAAGGCAAGGCACGGTTAGGCGAGGCAGGGCTAAGGCACGACAACGCTAGGCTAGGGAATGCACGGAAGGCAAGCAAAGAGTAACGGAAGGCAAGGAATGCAAGGCAAAGCATGTCAACGCAAGCAAGGCTATGGCAAGGTGAAAAAAGGCTAAGGCACGACAACGCAAGGCTAGGCAATGCACGGAAGGCAAGCAAAGAGTAACGGAATGGAAGGAAGGCAAGGCAAAGCAAGCAAGGCTATGGCAAGGTGAAACAAGGCTAAGGCACCACAACGCACGGCTAGGCAATGCACGGCCAGCCAAGGAAAAGGTAACGCAAGGCAAGGCACTGTGAGGCAAGGCAAGGTTAATGCACGACAGCGCAAGGCTAGGCAATGCACGGAAGGCAAGCAAAGAGTAACGGAAACCAAGGAAGGCAAGGGAAAGCAAGGAAAGGCAACGGTAACGGAAGGAACGGCACGGCAAGTGGAAACAAGGCTAAGGCACGACAACGCACGGCTAGGCAATGCACGGCAAGGCAAGGAAAGGGTAACGACAGGAAAGGCACGGTCAGGCAAGGGAAGGCTAATGCACGACAAGGCAAGGCTAGGCAGTGCACGGCAAGGCAAGGAAAGGGTAACGCAAGGCAAGGCACTGTCAGGCGAGGCAAGGCTAAGGCACGACAACGCAAGGCTAGGCAATGCACGGAAGGAAAACAAAGAGTAACGGAAGGCAAGGAAGGCAAGGGAAAGCAAGGCAAGGCAAGGGTAACGGAAGGAACGGCACGGCAAGGGGAAACAAGGCTAAGGCACGACAACACAGGGCTAGGCAATGCAGGGCAAGGCAAGGAAAGGGTAACGCAAGGCAAGGCACTGTTTGGGGAGGCAAGGCTAATGCACGACAACGCAAGGCTAGGCAATGCACGGAAGGCAAGCAAAGAGTAACGGAAGGCAAGGAATGCAAGGCAAAGCAAGGCAACGCAAGCAAGGCTATTGCAAGGTGAAAAAAGGCTAAGGCACGACCACGCAAGGCTAGGCAATGCACGGAAGGCAAGCAAAGAGTAACGGAAGGCAAGGAAGGCAAGGCAAAGCAAGGCAACGCAAGCAAGGCTATGGCAAGGTGAAAAAAGGCTAAGACACGACAACGCAAGGCTAGGCAATGCACGGAAGGCAAGCAAAGAGTAACGGAAGGCAAGGAAGGCAAGGGAAAGCAAGGCAAGGCAAGGGTAACGGAAGGAACGGCACGGTAAGGGGAAACAAAGCTAAGGCACGACAATGCAGGGCTAGGCAATGCACGGCAAGGCAAGGAAAGGGTAACGCAAGGCAAGGCACGGTGAGGCAAGACAAGGCAAATGCACGACAACGCACGGCTATGCAATGCACGGCTAGGCAAGGAAAGGGTACCGCAAGGCAAGGCACGGTCAGGCGAGGAAAGGCTAAGGAACGACAACGCAAGGCTAGGCAATGCACGGAAGGCAAGCAAAGAGTAACGGAAGGCAAGGAAGGCAAGGGAAAGCAAGGCAAGGCAATGGTAACGGAAGGAACGGCACGGCAAGGGGAAACAAGGCTAAGGCACGGCAACGCACGGCTAGGCAATGCAGGGCAAGGCAAGGAAATGGTAACGCAAGGCAAGGCACGGTTTGGGGAGGAAAGGCTAATGCACGACAACGCACAGCTAGGCAATGCACGGCAAGGCAAGGAAAGGGTAACGCAAGGCAAGGCACGGTGAGGCAAGGCAAGGCTAATGCACGACAACGCACAGCTAGGCAATGCACGGCAAGGCAAGGAAAGGGTAACGCTAGGCAAGGCACGGTCAGGCAAGGCAAGGCTAATGCACGACAAGGCAAGGCTAGGCAGTGCACGGCAAGGCAAGGAAAGGGTAACGCAAGGCAAGGCACTGTCAGGCGAGGCAAGGCTAAGGCACGACAACGCAAGGCTAGGCAATGCACGGAAGGAAAGAAAAGAGTAACGGAAGGCAAGGAAGGCAAGGGAAAGCAAGGCAAGGCAAGGGTAACGGAAGGAACGGCACGGCAAGGGGAAACAAGGCTAAGGCACGGCAACGCACGGCTAGGCAATGCACGGCAAGGAAAGGAAAGGGTAACGCAAGGCAAGGCACGGTGAGGCAAGGCAAGGCTGATGCACGACAACGCACGGCTAGGCAATGCACGGCAAGGCAAGGAAAGGGTAACGCAAGGCAAGGCTCGGTCAGGCGACGGAAGGCTAAGGCACGACAACGCAAGGCTAGGCAATGCACGAAAGGCAAGCAAAGAGTAACGGAAGGCAAGGAAGGCAAGGGAAAGCAGGGGAAGGCAAGGATAACGGAAAGAACGGCACGGTAAGGGGAAACAAGGCTAAGGCACGACAACGCAGGGCTAGGCAATGCACGGCAAGGCAAGAAAAGGGTAACGCAAGGCAAGGCACGGTCAGGCGAGGCAAGGGTAATGCACGACAACGCAAGGCTACGCAGTGCACGGCTAGGCAAGGAAAGAGTAACGGAAGGAAGGAAGGCAAGGCAAAGCAAGGCAAGGCAAGTGTAACAAAAGGCACGGCACGGCAAGGGGAAACAAGGTTAAGGCACGGCAACGCAAGGCTAAGCAATGCACGGCCAGGCAAGGAAAGGGTAACGCAAGGCAAGGCACGGTAAGGCAAGGCGAGGCTAATGCACGACAACGCACGGCTAGGCAATGCACGGCAAGGCAAGGAAAGGGTAACGCAAGGCAAGGCACGGTCAGGCGAGGCAAGGCTAAGGCACGACAACGCTAGGCTAGGCAATGCACCGAAGGCAAGCAAAGAGTAACGGAAGGCAAGGAATGCAAGGCAAAGCATGGCAACGCAAGCAAGGCTATGGCAAGGTGAAAAAAGGCTAAGGCACGACAACGCAAGTCTAGGCAATGCACGGAAGGCAAGCAAAGAGTAACGGAATGGAAGGAAGGCAAGGCAAAGCAAGCAAGGCTATGGCAAGGTGAAACAAGTCTAAGGCACCACAACGCACGGCTAGGCAATGCACGGCCAGCCAAGGAAAAGGTAACGCAAGGCAAGGCACTGTGAGGCAAGGCAAGGCTAATGCACGACAGCGCAAGGCTAGGCAATGCACGGAAGGCAAGCAAAGAGTAACGGAAGGCAAGGAAGGCAAGGGAAAGCAAGGCAAGTCAAGGGTAACGGAAGGAACGGAACGGCAAGGGGAAACAAGGCTAAGGCACGACAACGCACGGCTAGGCAATGCACGGCAAGGCAAGGAAAGGGTAACGCAAGGCAAGGCACGGCAAGGCAAGGCTAAGGCACGACAACGCACGGCTAGGCAATGCACGGCAAGGCAAGGAAAGGGTAACGCAAGGCAAGGCACGGTCAGGCGAGGGAAGGCTAAGGCACGACAACGCAAGGCTAGGCAATGCACGGAAGGCAAGCAAAGAGTAACGGAAGGCAAGGAAGGCAAGGGAAAGCAAGGCAAGGCACGGGTAACGGAAGGAACGGCACGGCAAGGGGAAACAAGGCTAAGGCACGGAAACGCACGGCTAGGCAATGCACGGCAAGGCAAGGAAAGGGTGACGAAAGGCAAGGCAAGGTGAGGCAAGGCAAGGCTGATGCACGACAACGCACGGCTAGGCAATGCACGGCAAGGCAAGGAAAGGGTAACCCAAGGCAAGGCACGGTCAGGCGAGGCAAGGCTAAGGCACGACAACGCAAGGCTAGGCAATGCACGGAAAGCAAGCAAAGAGTAACGGAAGGCAAGGAAGGCAAGGGAAAGCAGGGGAAGGCAAGGGTAACGGAAGGAACGGCACGGTAAGGGGAAACAAGGCTAAGGCACGACAACGCAGGGCCAGGCAATGCACGGCAAGGCAAGGAAAGGGTAACGCAAGGCAAGGCACGGTCAGGCGAGGCAAGGGTAATGCAGGACAACGCATGGCTACGCAGTGCACGGCTAGGCAAGGAAAGAGTAACGGAAGGAAAGGAAGGCAAGGGAAACCAAGGCAAGGCAAGTGTAACAAAAGGCACGGCACGGCAAGGGGAAACAAGGCTAAGGCACGGCAACGCAAGGCTAAGCAATGCAAAGCCAGGCAAGGAAAGGGTAACGCAAGGCAAGGCACGGTAAGGCAAGGCGAGGCTAATGCACGACAACGCACGGCTAGGCAATGCACGGCAAGGCAAGGAAAGGGTAACGCATGGCAAGGCACGGTTAGGCGAGGCAAGGCTAAGGCACGACAACGCAAAGCTAGGCAATGCACGGAAGGCATGCAACGAGTAACGGAAGGCAAGGAATGCAAGGCAAAGCAAGGCAACGCAAGCAAGGCTATGGCAAGGTGAAAAAAGGCTAAGGCACGACAACGGAAGGCTAGGCAATGAACGGAAGGCAAGCAAAGAGTAACGGAAGGGAAGGAAGGGAAGGGAAAGCAGGGGAAGGCAATGGTAACGGAAGGAACGGCACGGTAAGGGCAAACAAGGCTAAGGCACGACAACGCAGGGCTAGGCAATGCAGGGCAAGGCAAGGAAAGGGTAACGCAAGGCAAGGCACGGTGAGGGGAGGCAAGGCTAATGCACGACAACGCAAGGCTAGGCAATGCACGGAAGGCAAGCAAAGAGTAACGGAAACCAAGGAAGGCAAGGGAAAGCAAGGCAAGGCAAGAGTAACGGAAGGAACGGCACGGCAAGTGGAAACAAGGCTAAGGCACGACAACGCACGGCTAGGCAATGCACGGCAAGGCAAGGAAAGGGTAACGCCAGGAAAGGCACGGTCAGGCAAGGCAAGGCTAATGCACAACAAGGCAAGGCTAGGCAGTGCACGGCAAGGCAAGGAAAGGGTAACGCAAGGCAAGGCACTGTCAGGCGAGGCAAGGCTAAGGCACGACAACGCAAGGCTAGGCAATGCACGGAAGGCAAGCAAAGAGTAACGGAAGGCAAGGAAGGCAAGGGAAAGCAAGGCAAGGCAAGGGTAACGGAAGGAACGGCACGGCAAGGGGAAACAAGGCTAAGGCACTACAACACAGGGCTAGGCAATGCAGGGCAAGGCAAGGAAAGGGTAACGCAAGGCAAGGCACGGTCAGGCGAGGCAAGGCTAATGCACGACAACGCAAGGCTAGGCAATGCACGGAAGACAAGCAAAGAGTAACGGAAGGCAAGGAATGCAATGCAAAGCAAGGCAACGCAAGCAAGGCTATGGCAAGGTGAAAAAAGGCTAAGGCACGACCACGCAAGGCTAGGCAATGCACGGAAGGGAAGCAAAGAGTAACGGAAGGCAAGGAAGTCAAGGCAAAGCAAGGCAACGCAAGCAAGGCTATGGCAAGGTGAAAAAAGGCTGACACGACAACGCAAGGCTAGGCAATGCACGGAAGGCAAGCAAAGAGTAACGGAAGGCAAGGAAGGCAAGGGAAAGCAAGGCAAGGCAAGGGTAACGGAAGGAACGGCACGGCAAGGGGAAACAAGGCTAAGGCACGACGACGAACGGATAGGCAATGCACTGCAAGGCAAGGAAAGGGTAACGCAAGGCAAGGCACGGTGAGGCAAGGCAAGGCTGATGCACGACAACGCAAGGCTAGGCAATTCACGGCAAGGCAAGGAAAGGGTAACGCAAGGCAAGGCAAGGTAGGCAAGGCAAGGCTAAGGCAAGGCAACGCAAGGCTAGGCAATGCACGGCAAGGCAAGCAAAGGGTAACGGAAGGCAAGGCAAGGCAAGGCAAATCAAGGCAAGGCAAGGGTAATGGAAGGAACGGCACGGCAAGGGGAAACAAGGCTAAGGCACGACAACGAACGGCTAGGCAATGCACTGCAAGGCAAGGAAAGGGTAACGGAAGGCAAGGCACGGTCAGGCGAGGCAAGGCTAATGCACGACAACGCACGGGTAGGCAATGCACGACTAGGCAATGAAAGAGTAACGGAAGGAAAGGAAGGCAAGGCAAAGCAAGGCAAGGCAAGTGTAACAAAAGGCAAGGCACGGCAAGGGGAAACAAGGCTAAGGAACGGCAACGCACGGCTAGGCAATGCACGGCCAGGCAAGGAAAGGGTAACGCAAGGCAAGGCACGGTAAGGCAAGACAAGGCTAATGCACGACAACGCACGGGTAGGCAATGCACGGCAAGGCAAGGAAAGGGTAACGCAAGGCAAGGCACGGTCAGGCGAGGCAAGGCTAATGCACGACAACGCAAGGCTAGGCAATGCACGGAAGGCAAGCAAAGAGTAACGGAAGGCAAGGAAGGCAAGGGAAACCAAGGCAAGGCAAGGGTAACGGAAGGAACGGCTCGGCAAGGGGAAACAAGGCTAAGGCACGGCAAAGCATGGCTAGGAAATGCACGGCAAGGCAAGGAAAGGGTAACGCATGGCAAGGCACTGTCAGGCGAGGCAAAGCTAATGCACGACATCGCAAGGCTAGGCAGTGCACGGCTAGGCAAGGAAAGAGTAATGGAAGGAAAGGAAGGCAAGGCAAAGCACGGCAAGGCAAGTGTAACAACAGGCACGGCACGGCAAGGGGAAAAAAGGCTAAGGCACGACAACGCAAGGCAAGGCAATGCACGGAAGGCAAGCAAAGAGTAACGGAAGGCAAGAAATGCAGAGGAAAGCAGGGAAAGGCAAGGGTAACGAAAGGAACGGCACGGTAAGGGGAAACAAGGCTAAGGCACGACAACACAGGGCTAGGCAAAGCAGGGCAAGGCAAGGAAAGGGTAACGCAAGGCAAGGCACGGTTTGGGAGGCAAGGCTAATGCACGACAACGCAAGGCTAAGCAATGCACGGAAGGCAAGCAAAGAGTAACGGAAGGCAAGGAAGGCAAGGGAAAGCAAGGCAAGGCAAGGGTAACGGAAGGAACGGCACGGCAAGGGGAAACAAGGCTAAGGCACGGCAACGCACGGCTAGGCAATGCACGGCAAGGCAAGGAAAGGGTAACGCAAGGCAAGGCACGGTGAGGCAAGGCAAGGCTGATGCACGAGAAAGCACGGCTAGGCAATGCACGGCAAGGCAAGGAAAGGATAACGCAAGGCAAGGCACGGTTTGGGGAGGCAAGGCTAATGCACGACAAGGCAAGGATAGGCAGTGCACGGCTAGGCAAGGAAAGAATAACGGAAGGAAAGGAAGGCAAGGCAAAGCAAGGCAAGGCAAGTGTAACAAAAGGCAAGGTACGGCAAGGGGAAACAAGGCTAAGGAACGGCAACGCACGGCTAGGCAATGCACGGCAAGGCAAGGAAAGGGTAACGCAAGGCAAGTCACGGTAAGGCAAGACAAGGCTAATGCACGACAACGCACGGCTAGGCAATGCACGGCCAGGCAAGGAAAGGGTAACGCAAGGCAATGCACGGTCAGGCGAGGCAAGGCTAATGCACGACAACGCAAGGCGAGGCAATGCACTGAAGGCAAGCAAAGAGTAACGGAGGGCAAGGAAGGCAAGGGAAAGCAAGGCAAGGCAAGGGTAACGGAAGGAACGGCACGGCAAGGGGAAACAAGGCTAAGGCACGGCAACGCACGGCTAGGCAATGCACGGCAAGGCAAGGAAAGGGTAACGCAAGGCAAGGCACGGTGAGGCAAGGCAAGGCTGATGCACGACAACGCACGGCTAGGCAATGCACGGCAAGGCAAGGAAAGGGTTACGCAAGGAAAGGCACGGTCAGGCGACGCAAGGCTAAGGCACGACAACGCAAGGCTAGGCAATGCACGACAAGGCAAGCAAAGAGTAACGGAAGGCAAGGAAGGCAAGGGAAAGCAAGGCAAGGCAAGGGTAACGGAAGGAACGGCACGGCAAGGGGAAACAAGGCTAAGGCACGACAACGCACGGCTAGGCAATGCACGGCAAGGCAAGGAAAGGGTAACGCAAGGCAAGGCACGGTCAGGCGAGGCAAGGGTAATGCACGACAACGCAAGGCTACGCAGTGCACGGCTAGGAAAGGAAAGAGTAACGGAAGGAAAGAAGGCAAGGCAAAGCAAGGCAAGGCAAGTGTAACAAAAGGCACGGCACGGCAAGGGGAAACAAGGTTAAGGTACAGCAACGCAAGGTTAAGCAATGCACGGCCAGGCAAGGAAAGGGTAACGCAAGGCAAGGCACGGTGAGGCAAGGCAAGGCTAATGCACGACAATGCACGGCTAGGCAATGCACGGCAAGGCAAGGAAAGGGTAACGCAAGGCAAGGCACGGTTAGGCGAGGCAAGGCTAAGGCACGACAACGCAAGGCTAGGCAATGCACGGAAGGCAAGCAAAGAGTAACGGAAGGCAAGGAAAGCAAGGCAAAGCATGGCAACGCAAGCAATGCTATGGCAAGGTGAAACAAGGCTAAGGCACGACAACGCACGGCTAGGCAATGCACGGAAGGCAAGCAAAGAGTAACGGAAGGCAAGGAATGCAAGGCAAAGCAAGGCAAAGCAAGCAAGGCTATGGCAAGGTGAAACAAGGCTAAGGCACCAAAACGCACGGCTAGGCAATGCACGGCCAGCCAAGGAAAAGGTAACGCAAGGCAAGGCACTGTGAGGCAAGGCAAGGCTAATGCACGACAGCGCAAGGCTAGGCAATGCACGGAAGGCAAGCAAAGAGTAACGGAAACCAAGGAAGGCAAGGGAAAGCAAGGCAAGGCAAGGGTAACGGAAGGAACGGCACGGCAAGTGGAAACAAGGCTAAGGCACAATAACGCACGGCTAGGCAATGCACGGCAAGGCAAGGAAAGGGTAACGACATGAAAGGCACGGTCAGGCAAGGCAAGGCTAATGCACGACAAGGCAAGGCTAGGCAGTGCACGGCAAGGCAAGGAAAGGGTAACGCAATGCAAGGCACTGTCAGGCGAGGCAAGGCTAAGGCACGACAACGCAAGGCTAGGCAATGCACGGAAGGAAAGCAAAGAGTAACGGAAGGCAAGGAAGGCAAGGGAAAGCAAGGCAAGGCAAGGGTAACGGAAGGAACGGCACGGTAAGGGGAAACAAGGCTAAGGCACGACAACGCAGGGCTAGGCAATGCACGGCAAGGCAAGGAAAGGGTAACGGAAGGCAAGGAAGGCAAGGCAAAGCAAGGCAACGCAAGCAAGGCTATGGCAAGTTGAAAAAAGGCTAAGACACGACAACGCAAGGCTAGGCAATGCACGGAAGGCAAGCAAAGAGTAACGGAAGGCAATGAAGGCAAGGGAAAGCAAGGCAAGCCAAGGGTAACGGAAGGAACGGCACGGTAAGAGGAAACAAAGCTAAGGCACGACAATGCAGGGCTAGGCAATGCACGGCAAGGCAAGGAAAGGGTAACGCAAGGCAAGGCACGGTGAGGCAAGACAAGGCAAATGCACGACAACGCACGGCTATGCAATGCACGGCTAGGCAAGGAAAGGGTACCGCAAGGCAAGGCACGGTCAGGCGGGGCAAGGCTAAGGAACGACAACGCAAGGCTAGGCAATGCACGGAAGGCAAGCAAAGAGTAACGGAAGGCAAGGAAGGCAAGGGAAAGCAAGGCAAGGCAATGGTAACGGAAGGAACGGCACGGCAAGGGGAAACAAGGCTAAGGCACGACAACGCACGGCTAGGCAATGCACTGCAAGGGAAGGAAAGGGTAACGCAAGGCAAGGCACGGTTAGGCAAGGCAAGGCTAATGCACGACAACGCACGGCTAGGCAATTCACGGCAAGGCAAGGAAAGGGTAACGCAAGGCAAGGCACGGTCAGGCGAGGCAAGGCGAAGGCACGACAACGCAAGGCTAGGCAATGCACGGAAGGCAAGCAAAGAGTAACGGAACGCAAGGAAGGCAAGGGAAAGCAAGGGAAGGCAAGTTTAACGGAAGGAACGGCACGGCAAGGGGAAACAAGGCTAAGGCACGGCAACGCACGGCTAGGCAATGCAGGGCAAAGCAAGGAAATGGTAACGCAAGGCAAGGCACGGTTTGGGGAGGCAAGGCTAAGGCACGACAACGCAAGGCTAGGCAATGCACGGCAAGGCAAGGAAAGGGTAACGCAAGGCAATGCACGGTGAGGCAAGGCAAGGCTGATGCACGACAACGCACGGCTAGGCAATGCACGGCAAGGCAAGGAAAGGGTAACCCAAGGCAAGGCACGGTCAGGCGAGGCAAGGCTAAGGCACGACAACGCAAGGCTAGGCAATGCACGGAAGGCAAGCAAAGAGTAACGGAATGCAAGGAAGGCAAGGGAAAGCAGGGGAAGGCATGGGTAACGGAAGGAACGGCACGGTAAGGGGAAACAAGGCTAAGGCACGACAACGCAGGGCCAGGCAATGCACGGCAAGGCAAGGAAAGGGTAACGCAAGGCAAGGCAGGGTCAGGCGAGGCAAGGCTAAGACACGACAACGCTAGGCTAGGCAATGCACGGAAGGCAAGCAAAGAGTAACGGAAGGCAAGGAATGCAAGGCAAAGCATGGCAACGCAAGCAAGGCTATGGCAAGGTGAAAAAAGGCTAAGGCACGACAACGCAAGGCTAGGCAATGCACGGAAGGCAAGTAAAGAGTAACGGAATGGAAGGAAGGCAAGGCAAAGCAAGGCAAAGCAAGCACGGCTATGGCAAGGTGAAACAAGGCTAAGGCACCAAAACGCACGGCTAGGCAATGCACGGCCAGCCAAGGAAAAGGTAACGCAAGGCAAGGCACTGTGAGGCAAGGCAAGGCTAATGCACGACAGCGCAAGCCTAGGCAATGCACGGAAGGCAAGCAAAGAGTAACGGAAACCAAGGAAGGCAAGGGAAAGCAAGGCAAGGCAAGGGTAACGGAAGGAACGGCACGGCAAATGGAAACAAGGCTAAGGCACGACAACGCACGGCTAGGCAATGCACGGCAAGGCAAGGAAAGGGTAACGCCAGGAAAGGCACGGTCAGGCAAGGCAAGGCTAATGCACGACAAGGCAAGGCTAGGCAGTGCACGGCAAGGCAAGGAAAGGGTAACGCAATGCAAGGCACTGTCAGGCGAGGCAAGGCTAAGGCACGACAACGCAAGGCTAGGCAATGCACGGAAGGAAAGCAAAGAGTAACGGAAGGCAAGGAAAGCAAGGGAAAGCAAGGCAAGGCAAGGGTAACGGAAGGAACGGCACGGCAAGGGGAAACAAGGCTAAGGCACGACAACACAGGGCTAGGCAATGCAGGGCAAGGCAAGGAAAGGGTAACGCAAGGCAAGGCACGGTTTGGGGGGCAAGGCTAATGCACGACAACGCAAGGCTAGGCAATGCACGGAAGGCAAGCAAAGAGTAACGGAAGGCAAGGAATGCAATGCAAAGCAAGGCAACGCAAGCAAGGCTATGGCAAGGTGAAAAAAGGCTAAGGCACGACCACGCAAGGCTAGGCAATGTACGGAAGGCAAGCAAAGAGTAACGGAAGGCAAGGAAGGCAAGGCAAAGCAAGGCAACGCAAGCAAGGCTATGGCAAGGTGAAAAAAGGCTAAGACACGACAACGCAAGTCTAGGCAATGCACGGAAGGCAAGCAAAGAGTAACGGAAGGCAATGAAGGCAAGGGAAAGCAAGGGAAGCCAAGGGGAACAGAAGGAACGGCACCGTAAGAGGAAACAAAGCTAAGGCACGACAATGCAGGGCTAGGCAATGCACGGCAAGGCAAGGAAAGGGTAACGCAAGGCAAGGCACGGTGAGTCAAGACAATGCAAATGCACGACAACGCACGGCTATGGAAAGCACGGCAAGGCAAGGAAAGGGTACCGCAAGGCAAGGCACGGTCAGGCGAGGCAAGGCTAAGGAACGACAACGCAAGGCTAGGCAATGCACGGAAGGCAAGCAAAGAGCAACGGAACGCAAGGAAGGCAAGGGAAAGCAAGGGAAGGCAAGTTTAACGGAAGGAACGGCACGGCAAGGGGAAACAAGGCTAAGGCACGGCAACGCACGGCTAGGCAATGCAGGGCAAGGCAAGGAAATGGTAACGCAAGGCAAGGTACGGTTTGGGGAGGCAAGGCTAATGCACGACAACGCACAGCTAGGCAATGCACGGCAAGGCAAGGAAAGGGTAACGCAAGGCAAGGCACGGTGAGGCAAGGCAAGGCTAAGGCACGACAACGCACAGCTAGGCAATGCACGGCAAGGCAAGGAAAGGGTAACGCTAGGCAAGGCACGGTCAGGCAAGGCAAGGCTAATGCACGACAAGGCAAGGCTAGGCAGTGCACGGCAAGGCAAGGAAAGGGTAACGCAAGGCAAGGCACTGTCAGGCGAGGCAAGGCTAAGCCACGACAACGCAAGGCTAGGCAATGCACGGAAGGAAAGCAAAGAGTAACGGAAGGCAAGGAAGGCAAGGGAAAGCAGGGGAAGGCAAGGGTAACGCAAGGCAAGGCACGGTGAGGCAAGGCAAGGCTAATGCACGACAACGCACGGCTAGGCAATGCACGGCAAGGCAAGGAAAGTGTAACGCAAGGCAAGGCACGATCAGGCGAGGCAAGGCTAAGGCACGACAACGCAAGGCTAGGCAATGCCCGGAAGGCAAGCAAAGAGTAACGGAAGGCAAGGAAGGCTAGGGAAAGAAGGGGAAGGCAAGGGTAACGGAAGGAACGGCACGGTAAGGGCAAACAAGACTAAGGCACGACAACACAGGGCTAGGCAATGCAGGGCAAGGCAAGGAAATGGTAACGCAAGGCAAGGCACGGTTTGGGGAGGCAAGGCTAATGCACGACAACGCAAGGATAGGCAGTGTACGGCTAGGCAAGGAAAGAATAACGGAAGGAAAGGAAGGCAAGGCAAAGCAAGGCAAGGCAAGTGTAACAAAAGGCACGGTACGGCAAGGGGAAACAAGGCTTAGGAACGGCAACGCACGGCTAGGCAATGCACGGCCAGGCAAGGAAAGGGTAACGCAAGGCAAGGCACGGTAAGGCAAGACAAGGCTAATGCACGACAACGCACGGCTAGGCAATGCACGGTCAGGCAAGGAAAGGGTAACGCAAGGCAAGGCACGGTCAGGCGAGGCAAGGCTAATGCACGACAACGCAAGGCGTTGCAATGCACTGAAGGCAAGCAAAGAGTAACGGAAGGCAAGGAAGGCAAGGGAAAGCAAGGCAAGGCAAGGGTAACGGAAGGAACGGCACGGCAAGGGGAAACAAGGCTAAGGCACGGCAACGCACGGCTAGGCAATGCACGGCAAGGAAAGGAAAGGGTAACGCAAGGCAAGGCACGGTGAGGCAAGGCAAGGCTGATGCACGACAACGCACGGCTAGGCAATGCACGGCAAGGCAAGGAAAGGGTAACGCAAGGCAAGGCTCGGTCAGGCGACGGAAGGCTAAGGCACGACAACGCAAGGCTAGGCAATGCACGAAAGGCAAGCAAAGAGTAACGGAAGGCAAGGAAGGCAAGGGAAAGCAGGGGAAGGCAATGATAACGGAAAGAACGGCACGGTAAGGGGAAACAAGGCTAAGGCACGACAACGCAGGGCTAGGCAATGCACGGCAAGGCAAGAAAAGGGTAACGCAAGGCAAGGCACGGTCAGGCGAGGCAAGGGTAATGCACGACAACGCAAGGCTACGCAGTGCACGGCTAGGCAAGGAAAGAGTAACGGAATGAAGGAAGGCAAGGCAAAGCAAGGCAAGGCAAGTGTAACAAAAGGCACGGCACGGCAAGGGGAAACAAGGTTAAGGTACGGCAACGCAAGGCTAAGCAATGCACGGCCAGGCAAGGAAAGGGTAACGCAAGGCAAGGCACGGTCAGGCGAGGCAAGGGTAATGCACGACAACGCAAGGCTACGCAGTGCACGGCTAGGCAAGGAAAGAGTAACGGAAGGAAAGGAAGGCAAGGGAAACCAAGGCAAGGCAAGTGTAACAAAAGGCACGGCACGGCAAGGGGAAACAAGGCTAAGGCACGGCAACGCAAGGCTAAGCAATGCAAAGCCAGGCAAGGAAAGGGTAACGCAAGGCAAGGCACGGTAAGGCAAGGCGAGGCTAATGCACGACAACGCACGGCTAGGCAATGCACGGCAAGGCAAGGAAAGGGTAACGCATGGCAAGGCACGGTTAGGCGAGGCAAGGCTAAGGCACGACAACGCAAGGCTAGGCAATGCACGGAAGGCATGCAACGAGTAACGGAAGGCAAGGAATGCAAGGCAAAGCAAGGCAACGCAAGCAAGGCTATGGCAAGGTGAAAAAAGGCTAAGGCACGACAACGCAAGGCTAGGCAATGCACGGCAAGGCAAGCAAAGAGTAACGGAAGGCAAGGAAGGGAAGGGAAAGCAGGGGAAGGCAATGGTAACGGAAGGAACGGCACGGTAAGGGCAAACAAGGCTAAGGCACGACAACGCAGGGCTAGGCAATGCAGGGCAAGGCAAGGAAAGGGTAACGCAAGGCAAGGCACTGTGAGGCAAGGCAAGGCTAATGCACGACAGCGCAATGCTAGGCAATGCACGGAAGGCAAGCAAAGAGTAACGGAAACCAAGGAAGGCAAGGGAAAGCAAGGCAAGGCAAGGGTAACGGAAGGAACGGCACGGCAAGTGGAAACAAGGCTAAGGCACGACAACGCACGGCTAGGCAATGCACGGCAAGGCAAGGAAAGGGTAACGCCAGGAAAGGCACGGTCAGGCAAGGCAAGGCTAATGCACAACAAGGCAAGGCTAGGCAGTGCACGGCAAGGCAAGGAAAGGGTAACGCAATGCAAGGCACTGTCAGGCGAGGCAAGGCTAAGGCACGACAACGCAAGGCTAGGCAATGCACGGAAGGAAAGCAAAGAGTAACGGAAGGCAAGGAAAGCAAGGGAAAGCAAGGCAAGGCAAGGGTAACGGAAGGAACGGCACGGCAAGGGGAAACAAGGCTAAGGCACGACAACACAGGGCTAGGCAATGCAGGGCAAGGCAAGGAAAGGGTAACGCAAGGCAAGGCACGGTTTGGGGAGGCAAGGGTAATGCACGACAACGCAAGGCTAGGCAATGCACGGAAGGCAAGCAAAGAGTAACGGAAGGCAAGGAATGCAAGGCAAAGCAAGGCAACGCAAGCAAGGCTATGGCAAGGTGAAAAAAGGCTAAGGCACGACCACGCAAGGCTAGGCAATGCACGGAAGGGAAGCAAAGAGTAACGGAAGGCAAGGAAGTCAAGGCAAAGCAAGGCAACGCAAGCAAGGCTATGGCAAGGTGAAAAAAGGCTAAGACACGACAACGCAAGGCTAGGCAATGCACGGAAGGCAAGCAAAGAGTAACGGAAGGCAAGGAAGGCAAGGGAAAGCAAGGCAAGGCAAGGGTAACGGAAGGAACGGCACGGCAAGGGGAAACAAGGCTAAGGCACGACGACGAACGGATAGGCAATGCACTGCAAGGCAAGGAAAGGGTAACGCAAGGCAAGGCACGGTGAGGCAAGGCAAGGCTGATGCACGACAACGCAAGGCTAGGCAATTCACGGCAAGGCAAGGAAAGGGTAACGCAAGGCAAGGCACGGTCAGGCGAGGCAAGGCTAAGGCACGACAACGCAAGGCTAGGCAATGCACGGAATGCAAGCAAAGAGTAACGGAAGGCAAGGAATGCAAGGCAAATCAAGGCAAGGCAAGGGTAATGGAAGGAACGGCACGGCAAGGGGAAACAAGGCTAAGGCACGACAACGAACGGCTAGGCAATGCACTGCAAGGCAAGGAAAGGGTAACGGAAGGCAAGGCACGGTCAGGCGAGGCAAGGCTAATGCACGACAACGCACGGGTAGGCAATGCACGACTAGGCAATGAAAGAGTAACGGAAGGAAAGGAAGGCAAGGCAAAGCAAGGCAAGGCAAGTGTAACAAAAGGCAAGGCACGGCAAGGGGAAACAAGGCTAAGGAACGGCAACGCACGGCTAGGCAATGCACGGCCAGGCAAGGAAAGGGTAACGCAAGGCAAGGCACGGTAAGGCAAGACAAGGCTAATGCACGACAACGCACGGGTAGGCAATGCACGGCAAGGCAAGGAAAGGGTAACGCAAGGCAAGGCACGGTCAGGCGAGGCAAGGCTAATGCACGACAACGCAAGGCTAGGCAATGCACGGAAGGCAAGCAAAGAGTAACGGAAGGCAAGGAAGGCAAGGGAAACCAAGGCAAGGCAAGGGTAACGGAAGGAACGGCTCGGCAAGGGGAAACAAGGCTAAGGCACGGCAAAGCATGGCTAGGAAATGCACGGCAAGGCAAGGAAAGGGTAACGCATGGCAAGGCACTGT